>NC_048231.1:29453583-29475002 GCF_002007445.2 Ailuropoda melanoleuca
GAGCCTGATGTGGGGCTCGATCCCCTAACACCGGGATCACGCCCTGAGCCGAAGGCAGACGCTTAACCGCTGTGCCACCCAGGCGCCCCAGCATGGACATTTTAACTATGTTAATTCTTCTGATCCATNATCGAACTTTACATCAAAAACCCAGGGATGTACTGTATGGTGACTAACATAATAAAATAAAAAAATATTATTAAAAAAATAAAATCAAATAAAAAGTTAAAAAATTTATTGACTTTATAAATAAATAAATAAATAAATAAATAAATAAATAAATAAATAAATAATTTGGGGATTCTAATAAGGTCTGTTTTATCTGTAAGAAATCTCTGATGCTGCTCCTTAGAGGGCACACACAACCTTGGACATTCACACAATGGTTTGGCAGGGCTCTTTTTTACTTTCTTTTCCTGATCTGTTAAGCTGTCTGCCCTGTTGGTATTACACCCAGTTGTTAGGCTCCAGTAATCGCTGACTGATTGATCTATCATTTTCAATAATGCCCTGTGGCATAAAGTATTCCACAGTCTGATTCAATAAATTCAGGCTCCTTTGTAGGATTAGTTTTTCGGCCAGTGTTTGAGATTTGTTCTGACTCCAAGAGTGTTCTTCATAATTGACTATTTCCCTCATACTCTCTGGTACTCCCAACAGTTTACTTTGTTGCTCTAATGGAGCTACCAAGCCTCCTCTTAATTGCTTACCACCCAAATCTCCATTTTCTCCCCTCAAAAGCATCCTTAGGCTTCAACTTCCCACATACTTTGCTTCAAATAAAGTCAGTTCTTTTGTTAAGAACTTCAGAGCTCTGTGCTTATGAACTACATCTCTTCCTCCGGGGAAATCTCTGATCCACTGCTCTGGAGCTGGGGGTGAGGACAGTGGGAGCGGTTTGCCATTAATTTTCTTAAAGTTTGTCTCTTCACGAGCAGAAAATGTTTAATTTTTATTGGTTCAGCTTTCTCCTCCTCTTCCTCTTGCTTTTCCTACTCCTCATCCTGCTCCCATCCTCCTCCTCCTCCTTTTGGTTAGTGTTTTGAGAAGACTTCACCTATCCTAGTTATAAAGATATTCTATGATTTCTTGTAAATGCTTTATGTGCTTAACTTTTATGTTTAGGGTCTGTTTCAAACTAATACTTGTGCAGAGCAAAGTAAGGGTTGAGATTCACTTTTTTTCCCATACAGATATCCAGCTGTTCTAGCACTACCACTACTTCTTTCCCCATTGATCTGCTTTGTCACATTTGTCAAAAATCAAAGGGCTATATAAATGTGGGTTTATTTCTGGAGTCCCTGTTCTATTTCACTGATCTATATATTTCATGCCATACTACCTTGATTATTGTGACTTTATTCCATTTTAAATCAGATCATTTAAGCCTTACATATTCTTTCTTCTTTAAGACTAGATAGGCTATTCTAGTTCCTTTGTTTTTGCATAAGAATTTAAGTTAGTTTGTCCATCTCTACAAAAAAGCCTGCTTGGATTTTGATTTGGACAGTCTTGCATCCATAGTTCAATTTAGGGAGAACTGACATGTTAACAATAATGAGTGTTCCTACCCATGAATAGCTCTCTATTAACTAGGTTTTTTTAAATTACTCTGATCAATGTAAAATTTATGGAGTAAATTTACTCCCAAGTATTTTATGTTTAAAAAAATTATACTGTAAAGGATATTCTAAAATTTCATTTTCCAGTTGTTTGATGCTAGTATATAGAAATATAACTGCTTTTTGTCATTTTATTTTGAAACAATTACAAATTTAAAGAAATGTTTTAAATATAGTATATCAAACTTTTTTTCATGAACCATCTAAGTAATTTGTCAACTTGCTATCCCATCACTCATATGTATACTTGCATTTGTATCTCATGCCACAACCTGATCATTTAAAATGTCAGGACATTAACCTGAATATACTGTTACCATCAAATCCTCAATCCTAATTTCACATTTTCTTAGTTGCTCCCAAAATATTATAGCAAAAGGTTCCAGTTCAGAATCAAATGTCAACTTTAGTCATCTATTTTCTTCTGTTTGGAATAGTTCCTCCGTCTTCCCTTCACTTTCATAACCTTGACACTTTTGAAGATTACAAGCTTCATATTTTGTACACTGTCCCACAATATGAGTTTGTCTGATGTACCTGCATGATCATATTCAGGTGTGCACCACTGGGAGGAAGTCATGGAAGTGACACTGTTCTTGGTGTACCATCCCAGGTGGGGCAAGATTTCATTCATCCTAATATTAATGATTTTCACTTTGATCATCTGATTAAGGCAGTGTCCCCTTAGCTTCTCTACCATGAAGTTACCTATTTCACCCTTGTAATTAGTAAGCAATTTTGGAGAGGTACTTTGAAACCATGTAATTATTCCAACCCACATCATTCAATTTATTTATTTATAACTAAAGGGACTCATGGGTTTACTTTATTCAATGGATTAAAATCACTACCATGATTTAGTTTTGATTCTGGGAGTGTGGTTCTTACTCTCACAGCATAGCTCTTCTAGAATTTTGATGAAAAGTCTTGTGGAGTTTACCAAGTCCCTGTACCTTGGGAGGAACTTAACTCTAAACGTCTCCCCTGAGGTTGGAGCTGCTGAAATCTTTATTCAGCTTTCAGCCTTCCAGCTCTTATCTCCTCTTGTCTGGGCCACTAAGATTCTCGCCCCATGCAATCAATGCTGAGAAGTCAGTCCACACACAGAGATTTCTGAACCACCTCACCCGGGGTTCCCTTCTCAGCAGGGTGCCTCTCCTCCACAATTTGCAGCCACTCTGTTAGTCCCAAACTCCAATTTCTGGCTCTTCAGCCTTGTAAGACTGCCTCTTCTGGAGTACATTTTGACCTCTTATTATACACATCCTTGGAAAGAAATATTTTTGGTATTTAAGAATAGGTCTTGAGTGTCAGAAAATTAAAAAATCCTAGCTATACCATTCATCAGTTATGTCACTTTGAGCGAGCTGCTTAATCTCTTTGAATCTAAAACCATATTTAAAAGGCTGAACAATATATTTTCCTACAGTTTGTTCATTTCATTCAACAGACTTTGAGATCTTATTATGTATCAATCACTTTTCCAGATACTGCACACATACACTGAACCAAACAGATAATAATCTCCATCCTAATGAAGGCTGCATTCCAGTGGGAAGAGAGAAACATAAGTAAATTAGATACTACGAATATTTTGGAAGATGATCTATGGAAAAAGTAGCACAGATAAAGGCAGATAGGAAATGCCAGAATAGAGATGAGGGCTGCATTTTAATAAGAGTGGTCAGTGTATGCCTCACCAAGGTGACTTTTGAGCAAAGAATTTAAGAAAGTGGAGACATGAACGAAGCAGATATTTGGGGAAAGACTGTTTCTGGCAGAAGGAGCACGAGTGTAAAGACCCTCAGGCAGGAGAGAGCCTGGTGTCTCTAAGGATCAGGAAGGAGGCTAGCGCGGCTTGGACACAGTGAACGAGGAAAAAGTCGGAGGAGGACATGGTCACAGAAGTAACTGAGTTAGGGGGGTGGGGTAGCTCGTGCAAGGACTTGTAGACCATTACTGGGGCTGCTCTGTATGCTCTGTGCTGCACGACATATTGTGATCTAAGTGAACAGTGGCCTCTGGAGCTGAGCTGGCCATTGGAAAGATCTCATCTTTTCCTCTGAATGAAATGGGGAGCCTTTAAAGGATTCTCCGTAGAATAGTGGTATGATAAGCTCGCACTTTACTAGGATCAATGGCTCTGGCGGCTGTGCTGAGAAGAGCAACGGTGTAAATGAGGAGACCACCTGCAACAGAGGAAGGTGAGCGAGGATGGTGGCTAGGAGGAAGGTGACAGCAGTGGCGGGGGTACAGATCAAACCCACCTGAGCACCTGAAGAGATGGAGCTGGTGTTACCTGAGATGGGGAAGTCTGCCGGAAGAACAGGTTTGGAGAGGATGATACAGAGTTTGCTTCTGGATATGAGGCATGCACGCTGTCTGACAAGTAGTAAAAGCTCAATACATGGTAGTTACCATTATCATGATCATCACCCTCAATTACATCTCCTGAGACGAGGGAGAGGAATTCTTATGACGGATTTAGAGCATGAAAAGGAGGTTCCGTGAACCATCCTGAAAGTGCTTCATGTAAATTCCTTGCAATTATGCACAATTATTTTCAAGCATATTAAGAATCTGTGCATTCTCCTGAGAAGAGAGGGTCCACAGCCTTTCTGAGATTCTCCAGGGAGTTGTAAGCTCCCTCAAAAGTTTAAGGAACATCACCCCTAAAAACAGCATTATAAATTCGAACGGAAAAGCTCCTATCAAATTTATTTACAAACAAACCAATGTGGGCTGGCTGCCAGCACATGGAAACAACCGAGGGTAGCGTCCCACAGCTCGCCAGCACCATAAACTTTATCGTGACAGCATGCGCACCAGTGTGGCTTCTGCAGGGCACCGAGCTCGCTTCTTACTGACTTCTCCCCTTGCTTGTCATCGCTGTCCTGGGGCTTATCTGCATTTAGAATTGGACTGGTGAGGTTCAGAGCTTTAAAAAGTGAAATGGAGCAAGGGGTTTTCATTTTCAACAAGATCTCTGACTCCTGAGGACATGCTGGGACTGCGTTTCTGGTGTCTTAACACCTGTGTGTTTATCAAGAGAGCTGGCAACCGTATTAGGGTTAGGCTGGGGCTGGCTTGCCCTAACGAAAAACAGCTTAGCCAGGTAGTGAGACAACAATAAAACAAAATTTAGAAAAGAACATAGGGATATTGTTAAATATGAGTTGAATTATAAAATTTGTACTCTCTTGAATGAGAACACCAGACTCGGAAATGCAGGCAGATTCTGGGACAGTTAGCAATGGCATGGACGTGGTCGGTGACATTGTGAAAACCCAGATCCTTACAGACGTCTGAAAGGAAGTCTTCTCAGCTTTATAATTCAAGGAATTCCATCCCCAACCCATCCCTTTCCTACTGAGCAATAAATTACATTTCTTCACATAAAAGACTTACTAAAAAGCTCAGACTGAATAAAGCCCCTGAGTGGGGGCCGTCTATTACTAGAATTATTTGAAGTCCACCCTGCCTGGCGGGCTCTTGGTCCATGCCAACTTGTCTACCCTGAGTAATAACTTTTCTGTACAAATTATGGATTCATTAGATTACTAGAAATTAGATTTTTTAAGGTTCTGCCAATTTCTTTGCAACCATGAAGTATGTGCTTGTGTTTTTGTTTTTTTCTTAAGCCAATGATGTTTTTATTCTTTATGACAGGGAAACTATCAGAAACAATACAAGAATGTTCTGTTTACTGATATTCCTGAGTCTTTTTTGCCTCTCTAGACATATGACAAAAATGGACCAAGTGGCATTGACTAAGTGAACCTTCCTGGCTCCTGTTTTTTGTATGGACACAGCATCTCAATAACCCCTAAGTCAGAAAGAAGGAAAGGGCTGCTGACAGGTAGGAATCCAGTGATATAAAACAGGGTTTTGGCTGCTCTCCTTTAAAATTTGTATCTTAACACAGCCTGCTGCTTTTAAGACCAGACAAAGAAGTAATAACAACCAGAGATACTGGGTACCTTGTAAGGGCCCGTTCCACTTAGATACGGCAATGAATAGGACCCTCATAAACAGTGCTCTTAGGTACATTCTAATAGTATAATCCCCAGAGAAAACACGTACTTGCTAGGGAATAGTGAAGCTAAACAAGCTATCCAGAGTTGCAAGTCATTTGACTGGAAGAACAGGGATTATGAACAGGGGCAGTCTGACTCCAAAGAGTGATTTTTTAATGCCATATTACAATTGCCCTCTACTCCCTCCAAATATGGTTTGACTGTCACTTCCTAGGAGCAGCCTCATCATGCAGTTGGTCTTGCCAATTACTGTCCAAAAAACTGCATTAAGATCAACTGTTCTATCATTCAAATATGTAAATGTCTTAGAGCCAGTAATTCTATATATTTGTTCATATAATTTTGCTAGCTTACATGCTTTTCACAATTAAGTTTTGGAGGGCTCATCGGAATGTCACAATACCCCAAAGTAGATATTCTAGGGGGGCTGTACGGAAGTGTTTGGTTTTTTTTAAGATTTCATTTATTTGAGAGAGAGTGAGAGAATGAGCAGAGGAAGGGGCAGAGGGAGAAGCAGACTCCTGCTGAGCAAGGAGGCCAACTTAGGGCTTGATCCCAGGACCCCGAGATCATGACCTGAGCCGAAGTCAGAGGCTTAACCCACTGAACCACCCAGGCACCCCGAGGTTTTTTTTTTTTTTTAATGGGCACAGTAAACAATGAGTTTCAATCTTTTTTGAGTATGTGCCAAGCTAAAATTATCACTGACAGATTTATGGCACATAGTTTAAGAGAGTTAATTTATATCTTATAGGAATGGACCCTAGGCTATTTCCTTAAAAAAAAAAAAAGAAAAGAAAAGAAAAGAAAAGGTATTTGGCCTTGTCTGCAGAAATACCCTCAACCTTGTGGAAGGCGCCTTAATTTTTCCTAAGAGGTCATAACCTTAGCCCACCTGCCCATAAAGCGGAGGAATCTAAATTTGGCAACACAGAAGAGCTACCATCTAGGTTCTTGCTAGAGATTAGAACCTCAAATTGTCTGCAGTCCAAATCTCATCAAGTATTCAATTGTGAGAAATAATACATACAAAGTCCATATATATATAATCTATACATCTTTCTGGATACACTATAATGGCTTTGGATAAAGTCAGAGCAGAAGAGAGCTACAAATTTGAATGACACTATTTTGGTGTTATACTCTAACCTTGTTCCACAGGCTAACATTATATGAAATAGTGACATGAAATCTGGCATTATCTTTAGTCAAGGAAGGCTGGTGAGAACTGTCATTACATCTGGGCCCTATTTAAAAAGTTTTTCTAGGTCATAATGCCTTACCTGTGGGTTTTATCTATTTATTTTGAAACTTATCTTGATATAATTTCAAACTTACAAAAAATATTTGCAAGAACAGTTCAAGGAATCCCCAAATAACCGGTATGCAAATTCACCAATTATTTACATTTGCTTCATTTACTTTAGTATTCTCTCTCATGTTTTTATATATGTGCATACTCTTCCTGAGAATAAGTTGGAGACATCATGCTCCTACCCCTAAATCCTTCAGTGTGCATCTCGTAAGGAAAAAACAAACAAAAAACCCCAAAATACCACCCTTTCGTAGGACCACAGTACAATTATCAAGATCAGAAACTTTATGATAAATATGATTATCTAGGGGTGCCTGGCTGGCTCAGTCAGTAGAACATGTGACTCTTGATCTCGGGGTTGTGAGTTTAAGTCCCAAGCTGGGTGTGGAGATTACTTAAAAATAAAATCTTTAAAAAACCCCACTGTTATCTAATCTACACTCTATTCAAATTTTGTCATTTGTTCCACTAATGCTCTCTCTAGCTACTTCTGTTTCCAGTCCAGGGTCTAGTTTATGATCACACAATGCACTGGAGAGACGGGTCTTTAATCTGGACCTTCAGTCTTTCTTTCTTTCTTGATCTTGACATCTATGAAGAGGACAGTTCGCTATCTTGTGGACTTCAAACCCTCAATTTCATTTTTTTTTCCTGATGTTTTCTCATGATTAGATGCAGGTTATGCATTCTTGAAAGGAAAATCAGTGAAATGATGTTACCTGTCTTAGAAAATATCAGGAAGCATGTGATGCTAGTTCTCCCAATACTGGTGTTAATTTTGAGCATATCATTAGTGTGGTGTTTGCCAGGTTTCTCCACAGTAAAGTTACTGTTTCCTTTGTAATTAACTGGTAAATTGTGGGGAGATGAATTGAGACTATGTAGAAATAATATATTCCTCATCAAACTATCACCTACCCCTCTAGGATCCAATGATGAATTTTTAGAAGATTTTATTTATTTATTTGAGAGAGAGAGAGAGAGAGAGAGAACAAGCAGGGTGAGGGGCAGAAGGAGAAGCGGACTCCCCGCTGAGCAGGGAGCCCAATGTGGGGCTCGATCCCAGGACTCCAGGACCATGATCCAAGCCAAAGGCAGATGCCCAATGAACTGAGCCACCCAGGCGCCCCCAGTGATGATTTTCTAATTCCACCATATCTTCTCTATGTTGGTTGGACTACGTTTTGTCTGGGCAGGTATAGATTAGTAGGACGGATTCACAGAATTAGATTGCTAGGTTGTCACATACTTAAATATTCAATTTTCATAATTGCTGACAATATTTTATTAGTATTTTCCTCAAGAAGGCTTATAGACACTCATATTCCCCACCAACAATGAATGAATGCCTTAAAAAACCAAGTTCTCACCAACTCTTGATATCATCATTATGTTTAAATTTCTACCAATCTGATAGGCATTTCCGAGATACAGAAATTTTTCAGTGCAAAATAAAGAAGAGGGGAAGAAAATCAGAGTGTGCAGCAGCTGGACTTGATACAGCGCACGGTCCACACACTGGAATACCTTAAGTGATGCTTGTACAGACTGCTGGTTCCTTGAGTAAACTCAGAGAAGCTTCTTATATGAAAACTGATTATACATCAAGGGATCAATATAAAAAATATACAGCGAACTTATACAACTCAACACCAAAAAAGAGTCAGATTAAAAAATGGGCAGAGAACCTGAATAGACGTTTTTCCAAAGCAGACATCCAGAGGGGGCCAACAGACACATGAAAGGTGCTCAACATCACGAATCTTCAAGGAAATACAAATCAAAACCATAACAAGATATCACCTTCCACCTGTCAGAATGGCTGGAATCAAAAAGACAAAAGATAATCAGTGCTGGTGAGGATGCAGCGCAAGAGGAACCCTCGTGCTCTGCTGGATGCAAACTGGTGCAGCCACTGTGGAAAACAGCGGGGCGGTTCCTCAAAAAATTAAAAATAAAACTACCATATGATCCAGTAATGCCACTCCTGGGTACTTACCCAAAGAAAATGAAAACATTAATTTGAAAAAATATCTGCACATTTATTGCAGCATTATTTCAAGGAGCCAAGATACGTAAGCACCCTAATAGTGTGCACTGATAGTCAAACGGATGTGGAAGACATAGTAATATTTACATAATGGAATATTACTCAGCCATAAAAAGGAATGATATCTTCCTATTTGTGACAACATGGATGGATGCAGAGGGTATTATAGTAAGTGAAATAAGTCAAACTGAAATAGACAAATACCACCAGATTGCACTCATATGTGGAATCTAAAAAATAAAACAAATGAAAATACAAACAAAAAACAGAATCAGATTTATAAATACAGAGAACAAACTGATGGTTGCCAGAGGGAAGGGGGTGGGGAGATGGGCACAATAGGGTTCCAGTTATGAAATGAATAAGTAATGCGAACAAAAAGCTATGCATAGAAAATATAGTCAATGGTATTGTAATAGCATTGCAGGGTGACAGATGGTATGGTAGCTAGCTACACTTGCGTGAGGTGGCATAATGCATAGAAAAGTTGAGTCACTATGCTGTACACCTGAAACTAACGTAATTATATGCACATTTTTAAAAATTATTTTAAAAAGCAGAGATTTGTAAAAAAAAATCACAATAAAGCCAACATAAGATAAAAATGATTCTAAATTCTTTTGTATTTGCTAAATGGATCTTATTATGTTTAATGGCTCATATTCTCTATCTGTAAAATGTGAATATACACCCCCACATAATATTGTCATAAGGATTCAATGAGCTATCCAGAGTTAAACCTGGCCAGAGATACAGTAAGCACTTATGGCATGGTGACTATTAACCATTGTTATTATTTACAGAGATCAATTATAATTCATAGGACTGAAAAATAATGCCAAGTTTAATTTTAATGATTTAAACATAAAATTCAAATTTATGGTGTCCAGACATCTACTTTCTCAATGTAAGCATAACTTCAAGGCTTATAAATGTTTAACACATATTACCATAAAGTACTAGTAGGGTATACTTAGTTTTAGTCAGTATTAGACTAAAGAGAAATGTTCTTATAGAATTGATATTTTAGTGCAATCATCAAGTTTTAAAGTTGCAGAGAAATCGGATTTTTATTCAAGTGCAATTAACTTGCTTTTAAAGATTTTTATGTGATAGTAGTTGGAGTGCCAGATGAGCACTCCAATGCTGTGTCTCTAAGAAGCATAAAAATAACTCAGAAATCACACAAATAATGTGAAAATTCAAAACCACAAAATCTCTCCCATTTAAAAACACACTACCATTCTCCCTAAATCTTGCATGTCCCATCTTCTCTCTCTTCTCCATTTCATGGAAATACTTCTTTAGAGTGTCTATGTGGATATCTGATTCTCCTTACTTACCTTCTGTTCGCTTCCTATTCCTGCTTTAATAAATTACTACAGCCCTGGTGGCTTTAAACAATACAAATTTATTACTTCGTGTTGTAGATTGGAAGTCTGACATGCATGTCGTTGGGCTAAAATCAAGGTGTCGGCAGGGCTGCATTTATTCTGGAAGTTTTGGGGGAAAGTTTTGTTTCCTGGTCTTTTCCAGCTTCAAGAGGCCACCCACACTCTGTGGCTCGTGGCCCCCTCCATCTTCAAAGCCAGCGGAGACAGTCGAGTCACTTTTCACACTGTGTCACTCTCACTTCTTCTGTAGTCACATCTCCATTGGACTGTCCTCTGCTGCCTTCTTCCTCTTCCACTTTTAAACCCCCCTTGTGACCTCACTGGGCCCACCCAGATATTCTGGGAAAATCTCCCTATTTTCAGGTCAGCTGACTAACAATTTTAATTCCATCTGCAGCTTTAGTTCTCGTTTGTCCTGTAACCCAACGTGTTCACAGGTTCTGAGGAGCAGGATGTGAGTATTTTGGAGTGGCCACCATTTTCTGCCCACCGCAGGCTCTATCCACACCTCCACATACTACAGAACAACTTCCACCCTCATGGTATCACCACAGACAAAGGTTAAAAGCGACCTTGTGTCACTAGTAATGGGCACTTTTCAGTCCTCGCAGTATTTGACTTTTCAGCTGCCCTTTGCAAACCAAGAGAAAGATTTCAAGGAGAGCAAAGTGAGAGAACCATCCCTGTGGGCTGAGCCCAAACAGAGTTCCCCCAAAACGGCTGTGTGAAAGCCACTTAATTTGGGCTAGTCTGCTATGCAGAAAAGGCTAATAGAGACATTAGTAAGTTGTAGATCATGCTTGTAACCAAGGGACTTGCTCAAGGTCACACAAGTCCATCTGACTCCAAGATCTAATCTATAAGCCCTGCATGATCTGGCCTCACAACCACACTGCGCAGCACTCTTTCCACTGCGTTCACATTGGCCTGCTGGTAGCCCTCTACCGCTCCTTCCAGTCTTCGGGCTATCATGCATGCTGGGTGGAGCCCTGTGCCTGGAATGTTCTTCCCTATCCCCTCCATAGCTCATCTACCTTCAATTCTTCCTCTTAAATTACACTTAAAATGTCACTTCTCTGGGAAGGCCTTGCCTGACAACCAGACTAGTCCTAGGTGTTTTCATTACATGCTCTCATTAGTGCCCTCTGCATTTCCTTCCAAATACTTACTTCAACTAATTACTTAATTGTGTACTAATTTATTTAATGTCTGTACCCACTTTAGATTACAAGGCCCTGAGGACAAGAATCTTGTCTAGGTGGTTTGCTACTATTTCCAAGCACCGAGCGCATAGGAAGCAGGCAAATATTTGTGGCATGAATGAAGAGTTTTAGAGTTGACAGTATCTTGATGTAGTTCACCTCTTGTACCGAACGGGTCAATATCTCAAAGAATCCTCCCGGCAACCTACACAGTGAACTTGAAGAATTTAAAGGCACATATCATCTCACATAATGAGCCATCAGTATTCTACTTTTGAGTCCTAAAAGGGCACCTATGCTTCTAAAGTGGCTCAGTATAAGGCTCACGGACTGTGGGAAAAAAGGTTTCACCCAGAAGTTCAGGTGAAGTTTATGTCTAGAGAAGTAACAAGTTACAGCACTAAAGACTTCTACCAATGTCAGTAATTCTAGTGCTGTAATGCACTGATATGTCCTTGTAGAAAATGATTACACATTGCAATGCTAGATTCTTTATAGTTCCCTTTTAAAAAATCTTTTTCTCAGGGTGCCTGGGTGGCTCAGCTGGCTAAGATTTCAGCCCAGGTCATAATCTCAGGGTTGTGAGATCGAGCCCAGTGCAGTCTCCTTGCTGGGCATAGAGTCTGCTTGGGACTCTCTCTCTCTCCCTCTCCCTCTGACCCTCCTGCCACCATGCTCACTCTCTCTCTCTCTCTTAAAAAATAACAAAATAAAATAAATCTTTTTCTCTATTTTACTAGAATGATGTTCCTTTAACTTAGGCCAACTTTTTTTCATATAAGGGATGCAATTTATGTCTTATTTCAATGACACTTAATTTACACAGATATTTAATAATAGCAAGTAGATTTCATTTTGTTGTTGTAAGCCTACCCCATCGTCAATCACATTTCCTTCTTGATTTAGAATAACATACTCTGTGTGTGTGTGCGTTTGTGTGCGTGTGTGCATGTGTGTCTGTCTGTCTCTATGTGTATAGAAGATGGGTAGAGATTGGAAGAGAAAGAAGTAGCCTTTAAATTAGTAAATTTATTTTTTAAAACAATGAATTAATCTTAAGAACTTGAACTGAAGATCCCCACAAAATTTCCAGGATTCCAGCAACACCCCAAGACAAATTATTCATATAATTCAGACAGTATCTTATAGGATTCTCATTAGCAAAACTGTATTGTATATTTGAAAGCTGCTAAGAGAGTAGATCTTAAAACTTCTCATCAGAAGAAAAATAATTTATAACTATGTGAGGTGATGGATGTTAATTAAACTCACTATGGTAATCATTTTGCAATATACAAACATATCAAATCATCATGTGTGCATTTTGAACTAATACAATGTTATATGTCAATTATATCTCAATCAGACAGGGAAATTATACCTTATGGAATTAACATGAAAGTAAGCATCATCTGCTCTCAATCACAATTATTACTTTCTATGTACATATTATTTATTTCTATTTCAAAACAAAAAATAGGTATTCAAAGTCACGTCTAAGTATTTACAACAACTTTTTCTGTTCACATTATGAGCATCACTGTTGAGAAGTCATGCTATAAGAGGTTTAAGAACATGGAACAAATTCACTTTGTTGAGAAGGAACATACATTGTTTGTTGGTAGAGGACAGTTTCAGTAGCTCAAGACCTCTGCACATCTGACTTGTTGTGACTTACTGTTGAACCCAGAAAACTCTCCGCTGTTCTTAGTTTATGTGCTTGTATTAACAGGTGGAGAACTGAAATCCATCCAAGATACTGAGTTGGATGAGTCCTCAAATGTTACCAAAGACTACAGAGATGACCTACACAGCACTACTTTCCATTGAGGATGTAAAAAGATAACCATGGACAGAGCTGGGTTAACTTCTTAAGGCTATGTTTTGTTTACACCATCTCATGGAAACGAGCTGGCAGGAGGGGAAGCAGAACAAACAGACAAAAAGAAGGGTGAAATCCTACACCTCCTCCTTTCAAAGACAGATCCTCTAGTTCTGCTTTCATTCTCCAAAGACCTACTTATTTCCAGGAATACTCTGACTTCTAGTCATCTAAACTTTTTTTTTTAAGATTTATTTATTTGTTTTGATAGAGAGAAAGAGAGGGATAACAAGTAGGAGGGGCAGAGGGAGAAAGAATCTTAAGCAGACTCCATGCCCAGCACAGAGCTCCATCCCAAGACCATGATATCATGACCTGAGCTGAAATCAAGAGTTGGATGCTTAACTGACTGAGCCACCCAGGCATCCCTCTAACCTTTTTAATCTCAAATTCTCTTATTTATTAGCATTTCTCTTTCATGTTTCCTCTTATGGTGGCAAATTCCAAAGAGCTAACTGCTTTTAGTCCCATCATCTGCCCTCCCCTCCTACTCCCAGCACACACTATTACTTGGCCTTCTTTTAATTTTTTTTTCCCACAAATTTTTCCCTTCCTTCAGACTGGCCTCAAATACATTAACTCCTACATATTATGGTTCTCATTTTCACCTACTCTTCCTCCTCCAGACCACCCAAATCCCTCGATTGTGCCTTGTCTTGTCTGGTATCTCAATTACAGTCTTAACACGATGTACCATACACACCTGAAAATAATTTCTTTTTAATGTCATGCCAAAGTCATCTTTTTTTTTTCTTTTGGTTTTAGCTCAACATTCTAATAGCACCTCCTTGCGAATGCATTTCAGAGTATCAAAATCATGATAAAGTTCTAAGATATTTCTATCAGTGTTGTGAATCAGTCATATTTACTTCAAAGCAAGGATACCCCTTCAGTTACTGTCTGTTTTGCTACATACCACTAACTGCAATGTATCATGATCCACTCCCAACTCTTACCATCTCAGCAACATCCTCATGTTGTAAATTTTGAGATGATATTAATCCTTAAAAGTGACACTTTAATGCTTTAAATACTTTTAATTCATATTGAAAGGATGACTCGCAGCGACAGAACTGTCTACAAGGCTGGGGCGGCACTTGTTGCTAACAATTCTTCTTGGCATCACCTTTATAAAACCCTTTGTGATTTGCTTCTTCGCTGTCTTCTTTAGTGTCTTAATTCTACCGATAAATCTGGTAGTGTACACAGTCATAAATCAGCTGGTGTTTTGACAAAATTACTACTAACAGATCAGAGAACACCAAAAGAAAAATTGTTTTTATAGATTATTTTCCACATAGAAGTCCCTCCCACGGTTAGTTAAAATGAATGTGAATTTTAAGAGACAGAGAGAAAGAGAACAGATGAAAATATTTGTATATTTCTTGTTGTAACCATACAGACAAAGGTATAGAAAAAGTTATTAAAAGGAACTATGGTCTGCATGTTATAAGATTTGGAGAGGCTAAAAAAAAATATAAAGGAGAAAATACAATCAATCCATATGATGCCATTAGATATAAACTACAACAGAGCCTGAGAAGATATTAATGATGTAGAATTTTTTAAAAAACAGCCAGAGATGTGACTTATAACAGACGGGTTCACAGGATCAGTCAACACATTACAGCTGGGAGGACAAGTTTAGTCACCACACCTGAGCCCCAGAAGACCAGAGAAACAACAGAAATGAATGGAGCTAACAGCCACTAAAGAAAGTGTGTTGTAGGAAACAGTCATACATACTCAGTTCTGAGAGGACTACTATACTCCATAGTCGGCAAATGTCAAAGACAAGTATCTGTCAAGATAATACTGACATTATAATAATCTTATCATTTGGAGAAGCTTGTGCCAATCAGGCAAATGTTATCCCAAGGGAACAAGACTGGTCAAGAAATCCCCAGTGAGCCATGATTCCTAGGAGAAGTGTGGTAGCAACCTAGATGTGAATCTCCACATCTGCTCCCAAAACATCCTAAAAAACATCAAGAACGATTATAAACCTCCATAACCTGTTCCTTCAGCAAAACTGAGAGACAAAACCAAGCAGCATGCTGTGGGCAGGCTGAGAAAGAACAGGGTGGGACCCAACTGCTGCGGGAGGGTGAGAAAATGCAGTGAGACAGCAGGGTATAAAATTAACGTACAAAGACTGTCAGCTCTCAGCTAGAAGAGAAGACCCCATGTACAACAGCAACACATGACAATATCTAAAATTAACTTAAGCAATTTGGGTAGGAGGAAAATGACAAAATACTCCCGAAGGTCTCAGAAGTAGATTTCAACATATGAGATTTAACTATGTTTTTAAAACAGGAATAACCAGTATCATAAAAATATCAATTCTCCCTAAATTTTTTTTAAAGATTTATTTATTTGAGAGAGAGAGAGCACGAGTGGGAGGGGCAGAGGGAGAGAGATTCTCAAGTAGACTCTGTGCTGAGCGTAGAGCCCAACACAGGGCTTGATCTAATGACCCTGAGATCACGACCTGGGGCCAAAACCAAGAGTCCAATGCTTAACCAAGTGCACCACCCAGGGACCCCTCCTTAAATTTTTTAAAATTTAAAATAATCCCAGGGTGCCTGGGTGGCTCAGATGGTAAAGCACTGGACCCTTGGTTTCAACTCGGGTTGTCATCTCAGGGTCGTGAGATTGAGCCCTACACTGGACTCTGCTGCCCATGGAGCCTGCTTAAGATTCTCTCTCTCCCCCTCCCTCCACCCACCTTGCCTCGCACATGCGCGCTCTCTCTCTCTCTCAAAAAAATCAAATCAAATCAAAACAATCCCAATGAAAACAACCTAACAAGCTCCCCCCACCCCAGAACTAGACAATTTGATTTTAAAGTTCTTGTTAAAAAATAAACAAACATGATGGGCCCCCAAAGGGTTCTGAAAAATGAGAGCAATAAAAGACAAAGGGGACTAGCCTTGCCAGGTATTAAAGCACACTGTAGAACTCTGATAAACTAAAATAGCGTGATTATAGCAGATGATTCAACAAACCAAACACAACAAAGAATCAAGAAACGGACCCTAACGTATATGAGAATTTAAAATACCGGCAAGGCAGAGACTCAAGTCAGTGTAAACTTGGACTTTTTACTAAATGGTGCTGGGAAAACTAGGAGCCATTTGAAAAAGATGAGGTTGGATTCTATTTTATGTCCCTGTGTATCAAAATACTCTATGCAAAAAATAAAACTATACAAGCAGTGGAAAAAGACATTGGTAAATTCCTTTATAACATTAAAGTTGAGAAGATCTTTTATGGCTTATGACTGAAAATCCATAAGCCATAAAAATAGTTTTAAAATAAATTCCACTACACGTAAATTTAAATGTTTTACATGGTAGAAACATCATAAAGTCAAGAGACAAATGGAAAGCAGGGACATTTTTATAATGCATATTGCAAATGGTTATTCTAAGAGCCCCTCGAAAATTAAGAAAAAAATGGCCAAAGGGTGCAAATAAAGAATTCTCAGGAAAAAAAAATTACCTTTTAAGCATAAGCGAAGATGTTCACCCTCACTAAGAAGAAAAATACGCTTTAGCTCTACATGGAGCCGCCACTCCTCACCTATGAGACAGGTGAGTATCTCAAGTTTGACGATGCTCAGTGGGAGAAACGGCGCTCGAATACAGTGCTGGCAGGAGTGTAAATGGTACAACTCCTGTGGAAGGTTATGTGCAAAATACAGATCTAGTAATCTCCTTCCAGGAATCAAGTACAGTTTTTTCCTAAGCAAGTGGGAAATGACATATGCAAGTTATACCTGAAGCAACAAAATAGAGGATTAGAAACAGCCGTCCCCTTTCTAAGAGTACTAGTTGGTCACGCACACTTTGGAACAGAATGGCATACTATGAAGGGATAAAAAAAGACCAAGATGATCTTCATGAACTTGTGCCGCGTGAGCTCTAGGATACACTGCTAAGTGAAAAAAAGAGTGGTCAGAAGAGTAAGCAGAGCAAGCTACCTCTGGTTATGACGGATGGGAGCTGGTATCAGGGACCCTGAAATACACCCCATTTGAGTTAGCTTTTTAACTTCTTACTTTGAATACTGACGGGTAAAGGGAATGCCCCTTCCCTTTGCATTAGAAACTGTATCTCAGGGTAACCAAGGAATGACAAAAAAAAGCCGTATTTAATGAAAGAATGACAGCCAATAAATACAGAAGAAATGATAGATTTAGAAAATCACCATTTTGCAACTCATAATTAAATAGTTGGTTTAAGCAAGTAATTATTGAGTGTTAACTGTTAAAACCATAAAATGTCAAAACATCACAGAAGTTATTTTCACTTCTAAGGAAAAAAACATAGCCCTGTTATAAAGAGGGCAGGCTGTCATCTTTGTAATTCAGTCTCAGCATTACTAACAACCAGATAATGGGTTTCTCCTGACGTGATTCAATACAAAACATGCAATATCACCTATGATTTATTCTAGCTAAAACATTTAATGTCAATCTATCAAGATGAGATCTAACTTCCCAACTATTGGAATTTAGGAGAAAGAGGGATGAGCTAACAGATACTACAAGATATTTTCTCAGACCAATATAAAAAAGGGAATGCTCCAGATTAAGAAAAGTCAAGGACATGACAACCAAGTGCATGTTCCTGGACTGCATCATGGTTTGGACACAACAGCTGTGAAGGATACTATCTGACAATTAATGAAAAGTGACCATGGACCTGTGTGGTAGATGGCCACAAATTACTTGTAGTCCTCTCATCAGGAAGCAAAGTCTTTGGCACGGATGTGGAGAAAAGGGAACCCTTGTGCGCTGTTGGTGGGACTGCAAACTGGTGCAGCCACTGTGGAAGACAGTATGGAGGTTCCTTGAAAAACTGAAAATAGAAGGGCATGTGGCAGGCTCATTCAGTACGCATGCAGCTCTTGATCTTGGAGATGTGAGTCTGGGCCCCATGTTGGGTACAGAGCTTACTTAAAAATAAGATCTTTTTTTTTAATGTTTTTCTTATTATATTATGTTAGTCACCACACAGTACATCCCCGGTTTCCGATGTAAAGTTCGATGATTCATTAGTTGTGTATAACACCGTGAAAAATAAGATCTTTTAAAAAAATAAAAAAATAGAAGTACCATATGATCGAGCAACTCTACTTCTGGGTATTTACCTGAAGAAAACAGAAACACTAACTCAAGAAGATACATGCACCCCCATGTTCACTGCAGCATTATTTACAATAGCCAAGATACAGAAACAACCTAGGTGCCCATCAACGAATGAATGGATAAAGAAAACGTGGTACCTGTATACATGATGGAGTACTATTCAGTCATAAAAAAAAGAATGAAACTGTGTCATTTGTGACAACATGGATGGACCCTGAAGGCATTACACTAAGTGAAATAAATTAGACAAAGATGAATATCATATGATCTTACTTATATGTGGAATCCCTAAAAAGAAACAAAAAGCAAACAAAAAAACCAAGCTAATAATTATAAGAAAATAGTTAGGTGGTTGCCAGAGACAGAGGTGGGGGGGATGTAGGCAACATGGTGAAGGGAGTCAAAAGGTACAAACATTCAGTTATAAGATAAGTCAGAAAAAAAATAAGGTAAGTAAGTCATGGAGATGTAATGTACAGCATGGAAACTACAGTTAATAACACTGTATTGCATATTTGAAACTTGCTAAGAGGTTAAATCTTCAAAGTTCTCATCACAACAACAAAATTCTGTAACTATGTGTGATGAGGGACATTAACTAGACTTACTTTGGTAATTATTCTATAATATATACAAATATCAAATCATTATATTATATGCCTAAGACTATTATAATGCTGTATGTCTATTATACCTTAACTAAAAAAATAAAAGCTAAAAACAACAACAACAACAACAACAGCGAAGTCTACTTCTCTACCACTGATTCTGGGCTGGTCTTGTGGTAGAGGTGAGGCTGTGTGAGATCCAGAGCCTAGCCTTGGGAGGCCTTGTAGCCTCTACCTTTGCCCTCTTGGCAGCCTTGCATGAGCTGCCCTGAGGCCGCCATGCTACGAAGAAGCTGATCTACTGTGCTGGAGGATAAGAGGTGCCCCACACAACAGCCAGCACTAGCTTCCAGACATGAGAGCAAAACCATCTTGGCACTTCAAGCCCAGCCCACTCTCCAGCTAGCTGAGCACCCCATGAGCAAGCCCGGGCCAAACCAGCAGAGATCTGCCCAGCCAACCCACAAAAATAAGAGAAAATACATCATTGTTTAAGCATCTAAATTGTAGAGTGGTTTATTATGAGCAATATAACTGGTACCACTGGGTATTAAATGAAATGAAAGTTTATTAACCAGGAAAGGCAGACACCATTAACTGAAAAAAAAACACTGGTTACAAACAAAACATACATGCACGCAGACACACAGACAAAAAGATCTAGAAGGATAAGATTAAGTAAGTGCCAAGTGCTGCAGAATGAGGTAAACTCTAAGTAGTGAAAATGTTTTTCTGATTTTTGCTTTTCCATATTTTCTATACGCATATATGTGCTTTTGTAGTAATAAATAGTTTTTAAAATATGTTACTTAAAAAGATCTATAATGTTTACTTATTCTTCAGACAAAAAGGTCAGCTGGGTCTCTGAAGAGCTCCACATGAAAATTCTTGCTATTAACCTATAACAGTACAAAAAACTGGATAAAGTCAGTTAATCAATAAGCTTTAGAGGCAGTTATGGGCTGAATTGTGTCCCCACCCCACCCCCAAATTAATATATTGAAGCCCTCACCCCCAGTACCTCAGAATGTGACTGTATTTGAACACTGGGTCTTTAAAGGTAATTAAGTAACTTTTATAAAATGAGGCCATCAGGGGTGGACCCTAATCCAATCTGACTGGTATCCTTCTTAGAGGATGACTGAACCCAAAAAGCCCCTCCAGGGCACAGAGGGAGGGCCCTGTGAAGAGGCAGCAAGAGGGAGGCCAAGTGCCAGCCAGGGAGCAGGCCTGGAGCAGATACTTCCTTATGGCCCTCAGAGGAAACCAACACTGCCGCACCTCGATCGGGGACTTCCAGCCACCAGAACTGTGAGGAAATAAATGTCTGCTTTTTTCAGCCTCCCAGTGTGTGGTGTTTCGTTATGGGAGCTCGAGTAGACTAACACAAGGGCTACGTGTACAGTACGGTATTTGGAAAATTGACCTACTGCGCATTCTAAGCACTGCAAACTGAATCATAAAGACAGTTTATAATTAAGTCTTGTTCTAAGATTCTGAAAAGTTTTGTCTTTAAAGTCAAATAACAACTATAAACACGCACAAAGAGAAATGCTAAATACGCCTATGCAGAGAGGAAGTAGAGGGCATGCTTTCCACATGCACTGCCTCACTCATGAGGGAGCCGATGTGCTATTCTAGTCCACATTCTACTCTTGAGCTGCCATGAGAAACAGGTTTTCCTGTTTGCTCTGCAACTGTTTATTTATGTGCCACTGACAAAGAGCAAAATTAATGGAGAACCAACAGCTAAAAAGCAACACTATGAAAGACTATTGTTCTTTAATCAAATACAAAATATTCCATTCCTCTACTTTTAAATTAAAAACATGATTTACAAAAACTACACTATTTACAATAAGCAGTAAAAAGAGAAAAAAAAAAAAGATTGAGTAAGGCTACGATAAGAGAACCAGAAAAAGAGGGAGGAGAGGGGAGAGAAGAGCTGCTGTGTGATGGTGCGGTCTGGGAGGGTGGGTTCTTGCTACATCTGGCTTATACCATTTGTACAATCTTAGGCACATGATTAACTTTTGTGAGCTGGTTCACTGTAAAGGGAGAAGCTTAAATAAGGTAATTATTTCTCAGTGTGGTTTTGATTTGAATTTCCCTGATGGCTAATGATTTTGAACATTTTTTCATGTGTCTGTT
>NC_048231.1:29475102-29509812 GCF_002007445.2 Ailuropoda melanoleuca
AAAGGGGGGTAATCAGAAGGGGGAATGAAGCATGAGAGACTATGGACTCTGAGAAACAAAATGAGGGCTTCGGAGGGGAGGGGGATGGGGGAACGGGATAGGGTGGTGATGGGTAGTAAGGAGGGCACGTATTGCATGGTGCACTGGGTGTTATACGCAACTAAAGAATCATGGAACTTTACATCAGAAACCAGGGATGTACTGTATGGTGACTAACATAATAAAATAAAAATATATTATTTAAAAAAAATCTTAAAAAAAAGAGAAATAACTAGTGAAAGCTTGTTTAAGATGTATTTACAGATAGAAGTAGAATAAATTTAACTAGAAATGGAAACACAAATTTCTTTAAAATATCTTCATGATGTTTTNAAAGAAAGGGGGGTAATCAGAAGGGGGAATGAAGCATGAGAGACTATGGACTCTGAGAAACAAAATGAGGGCTTCGGAGGGGAGGGGGATGGGGGAACGGGATAGGGTGGTGATGGGTAGTAAGGAGGGCACGTATTGCATGGTGCACTGGGTGTTATACGCAACTAAAGAATCATGGAACTTTACATCAGAAACCAGGGATGTACTGTATGGTGACTAACATAATAAAATAAAAATATATTATTTAAAAAAAATCTTAAAAAAAAGAGAAATAACTAGTGAAAGCTTGTTTAAGATGTATTTACAGATAGAAGTAGAATAAATTTAACTAGAAATGGAAACACAAATTTCTTTAAAATATCTTCATGATGTTTTGCATTTATGTATTGATAATTTCTACTTTGATAAATTGCTCTGCTTGGTTCTGTTTACATAATTTTAAAGTATGTCTAACTGAAGGGATCACAATAATTACTCCAGAACCATCTGCCCCTTTGTGTCTCTAGCAGCAGAGAATGGCATGCTTTAGTATTTTAAGTTACTTAATTTCTAACTAATAAAAAATTTTAGAAGTAAAAAAAAAAATAATAAGGTAATTATTTCTCAACCAGTCTTCATGGACTTCCTAAAGCTTCCCTGGAAATTCTTTTAGGAAAATAAACTGGTAGGGCTTGGTGCCCTTGAGCTCAGATGCGGACAGTGGTAGTCATTTCTGTTTGTTTTCCATTTGAACGTTTGTGTTTTCACTTGGGGTAAGAGTTCTGCTGCTGGAATATCTGAAACCATTGTATTAAAATGCTCTGTCCCTGACAACTAGGTAAAAATACTCCAGGAATACATATTTACGAATGAGTAAATAACACAGCTGAGCAGATGCACACAGGAGGCAGAAAGAAGAGCCAAATGATACTGACTCGTAGGAACAACAGACAGACAGACGATGACATTAATGGGGACTGTGATGGGGCAGGGGAGGGTGTGGTCTCTCTATGTAAGAGATTCAGGACTATTAGCTGATGTTAAGCATTGCAAACTGAGCCTGAAGTGTAATTTCATGACTCAAAAAGTGAATGCAATTTTAGGCATCATTAACAAAAGTATAATTTCCAAAATGCACTCAACAAAATTGCCAAATACATTTAAGAACCTGTTTGTACTAACAATGATCAAAGAATCTAGACAGCACTGTTTGGAGGACTTTGAAATCAGTCAGACCTAAGTTCCAACCTTCATTCTCAAATTTACACAAGATATGTAACTTCAGGAAACAGAGCTTCTAGAACCTTCAACATCGCTAATGGGGGGACTCTAGCACACTGTTGTGAGGATTAGTGATTACCGTGGATAATACTTAGCATAGTGCTGGCATACTGTAGGCACTCAAGAAATAGCTAATGCTTACAGAGCACTACGTGAAATTCTAGCTCATCTAATCCTCAGAACAGTTTGATAACTAGGAGACTGTAATACGTCAATGCAAATTATCACAAGAATGGGACTAAAACTGAAACAAATGAAATAGTCAATGATGATAGAGTGCAATATTAGCAGTACCACCATTCACTATTAGCAGGAACAGAAAATGGTACAACTTCTCTGCAAAGCAATCTGCCAACATGTAACAGAGGACAATTTCAAAGTTCATATACGATGGTCCAACTCCATTTGGGAAAGGAAAGGATTCAGAAAGTGCTTGTGGGTAGAAATGGGAGTGATCCGTTGACTGATTGGTGGGCATCTCCTTTATATGCATGTTTATCACCAGAAATGCAAAGCATCTCCAAGAATACAAGTCTTTCTTTTTTATTTTTCTCAGTCGCTGATTTCCACAAACATCCCTTTGTCTGCCCAAAACTGGACGTTCCTGAGAACTCCTAAAGCAGAAACTGTGGCCTACTTCCCCATTCAGCACCTCACATTTATGTGGGAGCATGCTGCCCCAGGAAGCAGACACTCCTAATGACCCAAGTATTTCTTAAGATTAATAAAGGAACGTGGAATAGAAAAATAGAAATTCCTTCGGGTTGGGAGGTCCCCAATCCAGAGCAAGTCAGGATGCATTGTCACCACAAAGAGAGGAATGAAGGTCAAAACACTTCATTTCTTCTAAGTCTGAAGTACGCTGCCCTTTGAGGTCGTTGCAACTCAAGACCCAAAAAAAAGCATTCTCGTTAGAAGTCTACCGATGATGGACACTTACCTAAAATGAGATGAAGTTTGGTTTCTGTCTGGAAAGCGTAGTGCAAGGTCACCAAGAATGGCGACTGCCTGATGTGCTCCAGGACTTGCCGCTCAGTCCTTGTGTGCTCTGTGGTTTTGGCCTTTTGCACTATTGTGGCCTTTTTCAAGACTTTCATAGCATACAGCTTGCCAGCGTCGTGACCACTGATTTTACGAACCAGAAATACTTTTCCATAAGCTGAAAATGAGAAGAAAAAATAAAAACAATTAAAATACCACATACAGCGGTAATTTATTGGAAGTTGAAAGTTACAATGCACAACAAACAATTTGAATGAAAAAGTATCTTCATTGCTGTTTCAAATAGTTCTTTCACAGGGACGGCTGGGTGGCTCAGTCGGTTAAGCGTCTGCCTTCGGCTCAGGTCATGATCTGAGGGTCCTGGGACGGGGCTCCATGTCCTCGTCGGGTTCCCTGCTCAGCAGAAACCCTGCTTCTCACTCTGTGCCCCCCCACCCCACTTGTGCACGTTCTCGCTGTCATGTTCTCTCTCTCTCTCAAATAAATAAAATCTTTAAAAAATAGCTCTTTCATAGATTTCTTCGATTGTATGCCAAATATATTTCTAGGTCTAAACCTTGGTATTTACACATCTAACCATGCTAACAAAGTTATATTTTACTGGTATTCTCTCAATATTTTTAGCTGTAGGAAACTAGCTGTTCTTATGGTCAATTAACCACAATCCAATTCTGGAACAACTAGGACATTTTAGACAGCAGATAAAATCTCCAGGTGTTCTTGCTTATGTAAACAAATGAAAACAGTTCTTAATAAGAATCTCATACATTTAAATCAAGCACCTCAAGTCTCCCTCTTATACTTACTGAAAAATCTAAAAGGAACGTAAGCTGCCATTTTTAAACAAAAGAGATCTTCAGATTTAAAAAAATATTAAAATGCCCTAAATTGTCCGCAATCCTGACGAATCCCCTTTACATCTCTGGGCAGTAAGTCATGGCTCGGTGGGTCAGCCTGGCCAAGTGTTCCCTAAGGGCTCAGCTGGGCAAATCCTGTGTGTGGCGCCACTCCCCCAAGTGGAGGAACTGGAAAAGCAGGGTACATCTCGGGCACAGCAGGTATCTGCATGGATTTCCCTAGAGAAAGGGGGAAAGGGCTGGAAGGGGTACAATGAGGAGGGAGGAGGAAGGGCAGGAACACCACTGTAAGAGGGAAGGGCTAGGTCCCCAATTCATCTCTAGAGCGTGTGAATTCTCTTCCCTTGTAAACACATCCTGGAACGGGTAAGCCCAGTCCCACTTTTGAAGTTCAAGACTAGTCAGACCATTCTGGAGCCAGTCTGAGTTCTGACCCAGGCCAGTGCTTCCCTGCACTCTGCCCACATCTTCACAGTAGTTAGCACGTAACTCTCACTAGTGTGAGAGAGCTTTAAGGGAGGGGCTCTCGTACCCTCTGTGTTATTCAGGTCAGTCCTTCAGGAAGTAAATTAGTAGCAACAGATGATATACACAGACATACGGATCTGTGAAAGGCTGCAATACTCCTGAGGAGGAGGAAAACCAACACTTCCTAAGGAACTTGTCTATGCCAGGCTCTGTGCTAAACATATTCCACATATTGGTTCACTTAATCCTCAGAACGGCCAATGAAGGTGGTACTTTTAGTAATTCCATTTCACAGATGAGGAAATGGGTTCAAGGAACATAAGGAACAGGCCAAAAGACTTGAGTAAAAAGTGGCAGAACTGATTTAAGTCCAGAGAACCACACTCTCAACCAAAAATGAATTGTAAAAAATGATTCTTCGCAAATACTAGAAATCAGATGCTCTGGGCTTTAGTAAAATCACTACCATAAACATACTGAACACGTTGTGGAATACAGAGAAAGTTCACAAAAGGTTTGTGTCTTATCTCACTGTAAATAAAATAATTATAGACTGAGATCTTTAATGAGGTAAAGTGAAACAAAAAAAGAAAAAGACAACTTCCAGAACCTAACAAATTAAACTGAAGTATAAAAATGAAAAAGTTGATCTATTCAGAACCACTGAAATGAAGCTGGAAAATATTCTAATGAAATGTGCTGTATCTTCCACAGAGTCAGCCATTATATAAACTCAGGAGAAAGTGAAGTCCTCCACAAGTACGGGGCTTTTGTGTTCCCTACACACACATGGCACCTGCCCTGAATTCCTATTCTCTGAGAGTCCCATCTCCAGAATGCTCCTTAGAAATTATGTTACCCATATATCCTCTCCAACAAAGAAAATCCTCCTATAGGATTCATCGCTGGAAGATGGTGTTCGGCTTATCCGTGCTAGTCTTCCAGCATAAGTGCTGACCAATGCAGGATGTTAGCACCCGACATGAGTACTTGTCAGGCGCTTTAGAGGTACATTAACTCATTCCAGTCTTATAGCATCCCTGTAAGAAGGTGGGGAGGACTACCTCCATTTCACAGATGACGAAACTGAAGCAAGAAGGACACACTTGCCCACTTAGCCTTGCACCCACACTCTGAGCTATGCTCCATCTGCCTCCCTTCAGTGAATGACCTCACAGGCAAATAAAGGAGTCAGACATTAAACAAAAGTGACAATAGAGGTTAGGGGTTTTATTGGTGGAATGGACATAGTGCTATTAACTTCTAAGAGGAGAAAGTCTTGCAAAGTGGCCCATTTTATTGATGGAGAGGAGAGATGGAAATATTAGAAAATGTTCCCTATATTGAGTGGAAACAGGCCTTTTTATAATATTTATCTGTTGGTCCTTCTACACCCTCTGGACTTACAAAAAAGAATATTACCCTTCTTCTATAATTTTTTTAAAATATTTAAAAACACTATCATGCCATCTCACCTATGCAAAATGTCCTCATTCCTTAAACCAATCTTAAAGTAAATGATTTTGAGACTTCTCACCACTAGGAGGTTCCACTGATGTGCTCTGTAAGTTCTAAACATTTTTTCTTTGATTTCTTTCCTGTTACTTTAAAAATATGTCGTATTATACTCTACACATAAATATGAGATAGCATAGGATGACAATGGATGTGTCAGTAATATAAAACCATCCTATAGCTACATTATACACTGTCAAATAACAGTCATCTTCTTTGCCATGTGATGATATCCAGAAGCTTGCCAGTAACATAGGATGAAGTCTACATATATCCTGCCAATACAATTACTTTCTCATTTATCAAAAAATGTCAAGGGAAAAAGTGTGATAAAGCTTACAAATCTTCTGTTTTTACTTTTATAATTGCCATGATTAACTAAAGCTACAGTAAGTACTTTTATCACATAGTAAGTGCCAAAGATGCTTTTGTCAACAAAATTCGAGAAGTGCCTTGTAACGTTCCAAATAACAAATATTTCAGACAAACAGGATCTTATGAGTAGGCTGCCTAACTAAAACACAGTTGCCTCCAAAGGGCCTTGTTTTTTGAAGCGCCCATAAGGCTGCTTATCACACTGCAGGGGGGAAGAAAACACAGTCGCTATCGGAGAGCCTGTACACAAGCCCCCCTCCCTGGGTAAGCTGGTTTGCAGACTAGTATAGGGAGAGAGTAAAGCAGTCCTTCTGCTGAACAGCACCATCCACTGCAGAACCACCCACATGTCTTCCAGTAGTTTAAGAGGGGCCACTAAAACCGGAACTGATGGCAGCATTACATCCTTTCGGTTCGTAGGCAGGTGAATGCCTGCCTTCCTTCGAGCGCAGCCAACGCAGGGCTTCCGTTCGTTATGCGTGTGCTGATGTCGTTAAAGAATGCCAAGTTTGAAAGCATCTTTTGCAAACTGGACAGGCGACCAATGGTGAAAACTCTTTTGGCCATAAAAAGTAAACAGTATTTCTTGCTCCGATGGAGCCCATAAAATGGATGTCTGGCCACACATCTGGCTTTGCTACTTCAGAGACCGCGCTTCCTGCTTTAGCGTGACTCTAATGTCCACATTGGCATGCAATGGCTTCAAATGCTTTAGTAGGGATCCTCACAGAAGTCTTGTGCACTGCTGTGAATCTTACTGGTTTCATCAGCGCCAGGGCCTTTTCAAGATACTCTGCCAAGTAATGTGAGCAGAAGAGGGCATGGAGTTCAGTGGTTTTTTTTTTTTTTTTTTAAGGTTTTATTTATTTATTTGACAGAGAGAGACACAGCCAGCGAGAGAGGGAACACAAGCAGGGGGAGTGGGAGAGGAAGAAGCAGGCTCCCAGCGGAGGAGCCTGATGTGGGGCTCGATCCCAGGACCCTGGGATCACGCCCTGAGCTGAAGGCAGACGCTCAATGACTGAGCCACCCAGGCACCCCAGAGTTCACTGGTTTTCCAGAGGAGCAGTCTTACAGCACTTGACAGAGAGGGAGAAGTTCTCCTTACTTTGAGACTGAGGGAAAGTCAATTCTAAGAATCCATGACAAGAAGGTTTAATTCCTGACTTAGCTTGACAGACATCTGGGATCATATGAATGAAATAAATCCTTCAATTTTAGGCCCTAGGGACATCATTTTGGGTTCTGCTGAAGACCTGTGTGCTTGTCTAGCCAAGCAGCCATTTTCAGAGGCGAGAACTGGATAAAGACGCATAAATAAACTTCTCCAAAGCTGGAAAAAGAGTTCTACGGCTCAGAGGAAAATGACAGATACCTTATGAAGGTTACTTCTGTTCAAACTGAAATGTGGGTTTAGAATTCTATCCTAGCTGACACAGAAGTATCAGCACAGTGTTGGCAAACCTTGTTGATGATGATCTCAATGGCTTGAGGATAAAGCAAATCATGTAAAAGGAACTAAAACCAAGAATCATGGGGAAACGTCTAGCTCCGTGGAATAGGTCTCAGTTTGCTTTTCCAATGTAGGAATCTTATTCCACTTGCCTCAATTACCATTATGAATCAGGTTTTCAGCACTTGTTGTCATAATAAAGAAAAGTTAAAACTGACTGACAGTTTTAAAATAAGATGACATTCCTGCTGCCATATCAAAAGCCACCGCACAATTTCAAGTACTTTTTCAAGCTAAACAAAAGCAGGCTTCTCCCTGAAATTTATTTTGAGCGTAATTAAACCGATCTTTTCACTTTATTTGTAAAACGTGAATTCATTAAAAAGTTTTAGGAAATAGCATTTAATCATTGCATTAAAATGATAATGAGCTCACAATTTGGTAAAAAATATTTTTACAGTCTGTAACAGCAATCACTTTACAATGCCCTAAGACCAAATTCATGTAAAATTTGCATATGTTTACATGCATTGTTCTGGAGGAAGAGGTGAAGGATCATTGTTCTACCAGGTCTCTGGTTTATTTACTTCATTACAGTGCTCACCTAGGACATGCTGCTCTCCCTGGGATCCAAATGGCTCAACCACCATGAGACCACTATTTCCTGTCACTCAGACTTTTCCTAATGCTGTACACACTGCTTATCAGCCACGTCACACTTTGGGTTCATACCAAACTTGTAGCAAAAACTACTGTATTTGAACCACAGCCTTTAATAAAATATACAGTAGAAATTCTTAGTGACTTCCGTTTAGACAACTAATACCTCCCTTTCCTTCTATCCAACACACCGCTGCACACTGAATGCCCAGGGCCAGCTGGTTCACCCATGCACTTTGGTCTCCCTGCAGCTCAGCCGTCTGCTTCCTACCACTCACAGATATTCGCGGCCTCACCCATTGACTCCTGTTGTATATGTTACTGTTATTATGTAATTTAACTATATATTACATAAACCACTAAAATGTAAATGTGGAAGAAAAGAGAAAAATGAGGTTGAATACTTTGGAAGAACTACATAAAAGCAAGACACTTTAAAAAAAAAAGAGCTGCTGAAAAGCTGGGTGTGGGTGGAACACTATAAAAGGCTTGGGGGAAAATTGTGGAAATCTAGAAAGATTTTGTACTCAGAGTACTTCAAATGCGTCTCCTTCTCACTCCACTTTAAAGAATCTGAAACTTAATTACAGATGATACACTACAAGTGTAGTTCTACAAAATAAACTATTGTTTAAGAAATTATTCTCAAAGAAAAGGTCCTGTACCTACAAACAGAGACTGGTAAGTGAATAGATATTTATCTTTTTTAAGTGAAAATAATATGTTCAAAGAATTTATATCTATCCTTTTAAAGTGATTTTCCACTTTAACCAACTTATTTTGATTAGCGACAAGTACCCATCATGTCGTATGAAAGAGGGTCACGTTCACCACTGCTGGAACCCATCCCTCTCTGCTCCTTCCAGATTACTAGAATCTGGTTCAGGGGTGACCTGCCCATCAACCACACTAACTAGGCCTTCCAGCTTACTTCCATCCTCAATCTGGTAAACATAGCTTTTGCACTGCCATCTGAACTGTTGTGTTTTCTTTAAGATTTTATTTATTTATTTGACAGAGAGAGACAGCCAGCGAGAGAGGAAACACAGGCAGGGGGAGTGGGAGAGGAAGAAGCAGGCTCCCAGCAGAGGAGCCCGATGAGGAGCTCGATCCCAGGACCCCAGGATCACACCCTGAGCTGAACGCAGACGCTTAATGACTGAGCCACCCAGGTGCCCCTTGAACTGTTGATAAAAATATAACCCTTCTGGCTCAAATCAATTGATTTCCAGCTGCCCTTAAGATAGGGAGAATTCTTAACATAATTAAATCATCTGGCTTCTACCTATCTCTCTCCATCTTCTCACCACCTCATTTAGCTGACTCCTTCAGGGAGCCAACCTTTTCTGACTTCCTAGACTAGCATAATTCCTCTAATTTTATGTTGTCATGACACCACACATTCTTTGTCACAGAGACGATCAGAAACATGACTTTTCATTAATTTGCATGATTGCTTCATTGTCTAACTTCCACTGGACTGTAAATTCCACAAAATCAAAAAAAAAAAAATCACTCTCTGATTTTACTCACTTCGTATCATTAGCAAGTAACTTGAGCTGCCATATCATGGAAACTCAAATAATGCTGAGTGCATGAATAAACATGAACAAACAAGCTAGTGAACAGGATTAGAACAAAGAAAGCTGTATACTATACAGCCAAATACCCTCTTCTCAGTTGATAATTTGATCTAAAGTTGAAGCTGAGTCTTTAACAAAAGAAGCCAGTACTGCAGATCTGTAGTGCAGAGCTATACCCAGCCAACTCTCTCCCTCTCAGGAAGGAACAATGAGCTTTCATGAAGTAATCCCTTTTAATTTGGGTATTAAATATGATTCCTGGCAACATTCCCTGGTGAAAATGAACTCAGGAAACTTAGAGGCTACCATTCTAGAGCAGGAAAATGTTCTAACATAGTGACATCCATATATGGCCACGGTTTTGTAATCTGTCACAGTCACTTAAGAATGAATTACAATGCCTGGCTACATCCATTTCTCATATATAATTTAACTTGGGGAAAAATTTCTGTCTTTCCACATGTGATGTGTCCTGGGCACTGACCATCAGGCCACCTGCCTTCCCTCTTTCTTCCCCTATGGAACTTCATTTACCCCAAGACAGCAATGTCAGAAATGGAACGAAGCAAGAAATACACTCGTGGAATTCTGAATTTCACCTGTCCTGCTCTTGGAAACTGGTATCCTTGTCAATAGGCAAGCTGAAGGTACACAGTGAGTAATGCTAGAGGGGTACATATGAAGGCCCCCGTAAAACTGCCATCATCAATCTCAGAGAAGTAGCTTCACTTCAGTGTTTACTGCAACATCCACAAAAACACATACTCACAGTGCAATGGTAAAACTGACCAATCACAATTTGGTACTTCTAAAGATTCATCTGAAACATCTGATTAATTAGACCTTAGAATCAAAAAGAAACACTATTGGGGTGCTTGGGTGGCTCATTTGGTTAAACATCTGAATATTGGTTTCGGCTCAAGTCATGATCTCAGGGTTGTGAGATCAAGCCTTATGTTGGGCTCATGTGCTGGGCGTGGAGCCTGCTTAAGATTCTCTCTCTCCCCCTTCTGCTCCTCCCCCTCAAAAATAAGAAGAAATGAAAAGAAACATTGTTGTCATCCCAGTAATTCTCTAAAATCTACCCTGTGTGGACAGAAGCAACAGAAAGCAGCTCACTTGGACCATAGTAGCAGCTCAGTTCTCCTCAGAAACACATCAGTAAAGTACAGTTTAATCATATGTGTATCACTTTCTAAAGGAACCACCTAAAATACAATTATGTGTTTTCAATAATACCACCACCTCTTTTGTCAAAGATGCTATTCTCATGATCTGATTTAATGTTCACTATATAAGAACCATTCGATAACTTCAGCACTTGTCACAAGTCTCTCTGAACAGGTTTTTTCTAAACAGTGGGCTGTGACCCACTAGTGGATGATGGTAACAATTCAGTGGGTTTTAAGAGTATTCTAAAAAACTAAAAGAGAACCAAATATACTACAAGTATTTCATGGAACCCGTGTTTCCTCTTTGTATATGCATGTGCATGTGTATGTATATATAAATGTAAACAAATCTGAGCACATGGGAAGGGAAAAGAGGGTAGTCCAGAGCAATGGTTAATACACAGACTCTGGGCCAGATTGCCTGAGTTTGAGCCCTAGATACGTTATTTGTAACTATATGACCTTGGGTAAAACAGTTAAGATAACAGTGTCTCCCGTACCTGGGTGACTCAGCCAGTTGGGCGTCTAACCCTTGGTTTCCTCTCAGGTCATGACTGTGAGATTGAGCCTCACATCAGGCTCCATGCTCACTGGGGAGTCTGCCTGAGATTCTCTCTCTCTCTCTGCTCCTGCCCCTCCCTTGTGCTCTCTTTCTTTCTAAAATAATAATAATTAAAAAGATAAGTGTCTCAATTTCCTCACTAGGGACAGTAACAGTTCCTACATTATAAGGTGTGGGGATTAAATAAATTAATATAAGCATCCTGGCAGAAAACAAACACTATGTAAGTGTTAGTGGAAAAAAGTGTGTGTGTGTGTGTGTGTGTGTGTGTGTGTGTGTGTTTATATGTATATACGTATAACATAAATACACACACTGAGTTGCAATACAAAATGTGCCTATTTCATTCTATGGGTAATAATCAGAAGAGCTTGAAAGCCACTGTTCTAGATGAATTCATATGCCTTGCCTTTAAAAAGACAATTACAGGGCGCCTGGGTGGCTCTGTTGGTTAAGCATCTGCCTTTGGCTCAGGTCATGATCTCAGGGTCTGGGATTGAGCCTGGTGTCAGGCTCCCCGCTCAGCGGGGAGTCTGCTTCTCCCTCTCCTCTGCCCCACCCCCTGTTTCTGTTCTCTCTCTCTCAAATAAATAAATAAAATCTTAAAACAAGAAAAAAGAAAAGAGAAAAAAAAAAGAAAAAATCATGCAAGTCACAGAGTTTTCCCTTCATCCCTGCCTCTTAGTTACCTCAGAGGTAAATATAAGACTCAGTTACAATGCCTGTCTCACCCCCAGATGTCTGCAACATCTACTTTGCTTCCCTTTTATCTGGCTTTTGCTCGGTGGTGGTCTTCTTCTTCTTCTTTTTAAGGTTCTCTCTTTTTTATCTATCTTTGAAAACACCCTTAAATCTCTTTTTGAAAGGAGATAAATTTTAAAACACATTTAAAATAAAATGCACTTGATTTTCATATTTTTCAAACAAGCATTGTTTCCTAAATTCCCTTATACAACAGATATCTTAATTATACCCTCCATTCCGAATATTAAAAAAATACATAACTATAAAACTAAGTATTTCAATATAATTTTAAAAGAAAAAAGGAGAATTTGAGCTTTTTAACATAACTATTTCTTATTTTTTAAATTTTTATTTCTTTTAAAGAAATTTATATGTTTATTTATTTGACAGAGACAGCCAGCGAGAGAGGGAACACAAGCAGAGGGAGTGGGAGAGGAAGAAGCAGGCTCCTAGTGGAGGAGCCTGATGTGGGGCTCGATCCCAGAATGCTGGGATCACGCCCTGAGCCGAAGGCAGCCGCCTAACGACTGCACCACCCAGGCGCCCCAAACATAACTATTTTTTAAATTGGTCACTGTTTTCATTTGTAAAATCAAAAACACCCAAAATTTCTAAAATTAATGAAGGTAGACTGACAAAAATAGATTATTCTTCTAGCATGAAAGGAAAAGCTATGACTCCAAGACATGATTAAATAAATGGATGCTAAAGTAAGCAAAAGAGACATAGTGAAAGCATATGAAATCATAAGCAGTCATTTTTATAATAGACACTGAGGTAGGCCATTTGTTTGGGGCATAAACATTTATATCTTCTAGAAGATACATAATAAAGAGGACCTAGAGGAGACATAATAAAAGTGTCAGCATTCTAGATTTAATCCAGTTACAGTTTTTAAATTAACCAGGGCCATTTGACCCATTTGCTAACTCACTTAATGGTCAGGAACAGTACTACGGCTGAATCAGGAACACAAATCAGTACATTTTCTCATGGATGGTGACAGCGTCAAAAAGACTTAGTACGTACAAAGGTTGAAAGTAAAAATAGTCACAGGATTAACTATCTGTGGATACCATTTATGCATATGGCATTAGTTTGAGTAACTAAAGACTAATTGTATAATAATCTTCTAGATCAGCACTTTGTAAGTTTCAGAGAAAGCACTAAGACACTACATGCATTAAACCAGCTCATAATTGCATGTATGTAAGTGGCTATGGCCAAGTCCTGACTATCTCCATATGGATGACCCATTTGAACCACAGGCCACTTCTTACCCCTGGTGCCAAATGACTTGAAAACCAAAGATTCTAGTCCAATGGGAAAGAAGAAAAAGTTACAAAGGAAACCATGTTCAACTACAAGGGCTAGACTTGGAAATGATTACCCATGGATGTGATGACCAGATAATCTCACTAAAAGAAAAATATACAAAAACAAGTAAATAAGAACAACTAAGAAGCACATTCATAAATCATTCTCTTTATACCTTAACCAACAAGCCATTTGCCTAGCTATGAAATTATGTCTCAATGGCTGGTGTTCATGACCATCTGTAGTACACGTGAATGGTGCTCTGCCAGATCACACTTTTACAGGCTGGGGTACCCATACCCCAGCTGCTAATAGCCCACAGTTGCCTCCTCCTGCCTTTCTGGAGAAAGGCATAAGATACAGAGAAGTCACAATCTCACCTGGGAGGTTACCACCACAATACCACCTGGGAGGCATTATTCCACCATTCCCTACCCTGCCCCCACCCAAGCAGCCTACAGCCAGTGACTACCATAGGTACAAAGTCTTCCTCCCCACTTTGGCTCCAAAACTTTCCATGGCTTCAGGCTGAATCTAGACCTCAACTTAGACCACATGCTGCTTAGGTTCTTCCCCTGCTCCTTCTGCTTCCCTCACTCTCTCCTGAAAGCATTCCCACAATAAATCACATGCACCTAAATCCCTGTCCTGGGCTCTGCTTCTAGCAAACATGACCGAGGACAGGATCAGTAAGAAATCAATTATATTTACACTAGGAAGACAACGTCAACCAACATCTTCATATAGAGTAATTTTATGATTATGGCATAAAACACTACAAGCATTTAACCTCTAAGATTTCCATAAACACCACAGGTTTACACTGAAGCATTAAGGTATAGTGGGTATATGCAGACACAGATTTAAGCTTTTTTGAAAAGCAATTTTGACAATTTAATGAACACATGCTTTGAAAAGTACTATTTTAATAGGGATACTTCCAAACACTTAAGAGAATAAAATGACAAATGATGACTAAGTCATCATACTTCATAAAACAGTCTTCTATATGATTTCAACCAAAGTTTTTCCCCTCTATCATTTCACCAAAAAGCAGCAGTCTTTAAGTTGCCTAGTGCGATTTCTAGCACCCTCTAGTGGCGAATTACCCACTAAATAGAAATAGAAATAGAAATAGAAATAGAAATGACTCCTTTAATAAATAAAATGTTTCTGAAAACCCTGCAGTAAAAATTAAAAATAAAAATAGAAAAGGCTATCCCTCCAGGGATGATTTTCACAGAGTCTGCGACAATGAGTAAAGAACTATCAGAGTCAACATTTCGAGGATGGCACTTAAGACTGAGGTGAGCAACCAAAAGATAAGTCTCTCTTCGGGATACATACATATTTCCATGAAACAGCCTGTTAGGATCTGCTATTGATTAGATGACAAAAAAAAAAAAATCCCCAGGGCAAGGAAAAAGTGACCTTCTTATAAGGGCACCAGGAACTGAGGTAGGCACCAATGGTGGCTGCTCATCGGAAGCTCCTGGTGGCAAGGCATTGTGAATTCCTGTACTCTGCCAGGACTCAATCCAAGGTTTCACAAGCCCAGGAATAATTCTATATTAAATGAAGACCAGATCCTTATTATTCAATTTGCAAGTTTGTATGTAATATGTCTTTTCTTTAATGCTCAGTACTCTATCCTCAACACCCAAAACAGTACTTGCCTCTTGATAAATACATGTGAATGAAGGATCCCAAATGCAATGGGAATGAACTGAAAGTTTTAAATAGAGAAGTGACGGGTCTAATTTTGTACTTAAGACAGACCACTCCATCTGTAGTGTGGAGAACAGACCAGGAAGAATCAGCTGAAACCTGGGAGATCTGTGGTGGTTGTATTTCCCTCTTGCTGGACATATTTTAGGCTTTACAATAAAATATTTGTTAAGAAATAACATTCACTTACATATCAAGCTAATCTGAGGCCTCAGTAATGCATTATATTAGCTCTTTTAAAAGTTGGGCTTCTTTCCCTTTCAGTTACATAAATAGCTTAAGTTTGTACAGCATTTCCTATGTGTCAGGCAATCTAAATGTTTTATTACTCATTTTCGGCACATTATAGCATAAGATTGTCAACCTAAAGTACAGAAAGGGTGTTCAGAGGGGCGCCTGGGTGGCTCAGTCAGCTAAGTGACCAACTCTTGATTTCAGCTCAGGTCATGATCTCGGGGTTGTGAGATTGAGCTCTGCATTGGGCTCCATGCTGGGCGTGGAGCCCACTTAAATTCTTGCCCCCACCCCCCCACCCCCCTCATGCTCACATGTGTTCACGCTCTAAAAAAATAAAAATATAACTTCTGTTGAAATTACTCCCAGATACACTAACAGAGTGAGTGACTTTATGAAAAAACTAATTATCCCTATGAAGAAGTCCTAAATACTTTCATTTTTCTAATTTAGGGTACGGCTTTACAGTGGAGTTTCCTATTCAATACATAACCACAACTGATGGTTATCTAGCGCTTGGCAATTCATATCCATTATTTTATTAATCCTATAACAACACTATGAGATAGGTATTATTGACTTATGTCAATAGGGACTTAGGCTCTCAGAGTTCAAGTGATTTACTCAAGGAACTCAAGTAGGTAATGATAACATCAAGATTCAAACCTGAATCTTGTATGGCATCCTGGATACCCAACTACTTCACAATTACGAATGCACCAAAACTGGAAGAGGAAATCAACTCAGCTGCACCCTTTATGATTGGTTATATAGCAAAAAAAATTTTTTTTTGGCATAATGACAAAATATCTCCAAAGTATAGGATCATGTATGGTGAACAAAGAAAATTCAAAGAGAATACTAAAGTCTCCTACCTAAGACCATCACGCTCCACTAAGCATCAGAAATACTAATGCACGCAATGGGTACACTTAAAGACTTTCTTCACCGATACTTGGACACATGTCTCAGAGAAAGCAAATGGTTAAAAGTAAAGCAGGAGAAAAGGAGTGAAGTAAAAACAGAATCAGATTTCTCACAAACAATCCAAATTTTCATCATGAAACAAAATACAGTTGATTCTTGAACATGGGTTTGAACTACAAGGGTCTACTTATAAATGCATTTCTTCAAAATACAGTACAATACTGTAAATGTATTTTCTCTTCCATATGATTTTAACTTTTCTCTAGCTTACTTTATTGTTAAATATACAGTACATAATATGTGTTAATAGATCATTTACGTTATCAGTAAGACTTCCAGTCAACAGGAGGGTATTAGTAGTTAAGTTTCTGGGGGATCCAAAGTTATACATGGGTTTTCAACTATGTGCACCCCCACCCCCCACATTGTTCAAGGGGCAGTGTAATTCTAAAAGATGAATCAAAGCTATTTCCTGGACTTGGAAGTACCAATCTCAAGAATAATGCAATAATTCATAAGAGTGTGACTTATATACTTGTTAAACTATTATTATGGTTCATACTATTAGGAGCTATGAAGATGTGGCAGGGCAAGAGAATTGGACAAAGATATAGGGATGATACCAAGAGCTTAAAATCTAAAAGGAAAATAGCAGATATTGAAGGAAAATTCAGAGAACCACTCAGTGCGTGTTCTCTGCAAAGGATTTTCAGTACTCCAATTCAGAGAATGAATCAATCTGAGCAGGATTTAGGCAGAAGAGAAGAGCAGCACGAGGATTATGGGAACAAGATAAGGCAGAGCATCAGAATATGTGAAAGGATGCATAATTGTCGGGGAGTAAAAGAAATTTAACCAGACTAGAAAGTAGGTGGAATATGAGGGTAACTGGACAAAAAAGACAGGAGAAAACAAAGCTAAGCCTGAAGGTAAGGCAAGGATTTGGATTTGAATTAATTAACTGGAAAAAAAAGGCACTATAAGTTCTGAAATAGGAGAATAGCACAATAATGTTAAATTTTAATGAGGATGCATACCATTTATAACAGAATATATATAAAATGCATAAAATGGAAGAGAGAACTTGCAGAAAGACAGAACAGTTAGGAAAATCCTAACAACAATCCATGTACAAGGTAATACAAGGGACAGCACTAAGAACAGAAAAGGTCAATCCAAGGGTCATTTTGAAGGAAAAATTACAGGATTTTGTGAGAAACAAGAAATTAAAAGAGAAAAAAATCAAAAATTACTTCCACGTTTCTATCTTAGGAAACTGATTAACACTCAGTGACAGACCAACAGAAACAAGATTGCTGAAAAGAGAAATAAATCAACAGTCTGAGTAAAAGAAAGATTTTTATTTTTATTTTTAAAGATTTTATTTATTTATTTGTCTATTAGAGCCTGGGGGGGGGACAGCGAGCATGTGCACAGGGGAGGAGCAGAGGGAGAGGGATAAAGCAGACTCTGCACTGAGCATGGAGCCCAACACAGGGCTCAATCCCATGACCCTGAGATCATGACCTGAGCTGAAATCAAGAGTCCAATGCTCAATGGACTGAGCCACCCAGGCACCCCAAAAGAGATTTTTAAATGACTATTACATGCATTTAAGTGTGCAATCAAAAAGCAAATCTTTGATATTATTCCACTAAGTCTTCAAGATATTGGACGAATAGCATTTTATATAGTTCAAAATACATAAAAATTAATTCATCAGAAGAATTTTCAGTTTCACTTCCAAAGGAAACCTGGCATGACACATAAAGACATCTGATGAGGCTTTTCTATTATTCTAAGTAGTGTTGGAAAAAATTATCTTAAAAAGGTAATGAAACTGAAAGATTAGTGGTGAAATTTTTGAATAAAAATTGAGATTTTATTATACTCATAAGAAAAGTTTCCACCTACTCCATTTAGTCATCAAAAATGTGATTTTAAATACAGAAATACCTACAATGACATCTTAGTTATGCCATGTTCTCATAAGAGCAAGCACGCTGTCAGCTGACAAAAAGGAAAAGCAGTATCCACAGCTAAACAATAGACCAATAGTACATCAGTGAAAAAGCATGACATGAAAATGCCAAGGTAAAACATTACTGACAAACTCTGTCTTCACCTTTGCAGAATTGTCTTAAGGACCTGTGATCACACCACTCAAAAAGCTGAGGTAGATAATGGGACAAAGTATTAATTATGTTGAAAGAAAATATACAGCAGGTTTGATTTTATAAATTTGATATTAAGAATCTCACATGCTTGAAACTGGCCTCTAATTTTCCTTCCTTATATTCTCTTTGTGGTTTTTGGAATCAAAGTTATACTAGCCTCATGCAATGAACTGGAAAGATGAATCCTACGTTTTCTACTCTGAAAGTTTGTGGAAGATTAGACTTATCTATTTATTTTTTTTATTAATGATTTTTTTATTATATTATGTTAATCACCATACAGTACATCCCCGGATTCCGATGTAAAGTTCGATGCTTCAAGTTGCATATAACACCCAGTGCACCATGCAATACGTGCCCTCCTTACTACCCATCACCAGTCTATCCCATTCCCCCACCCCCTCCCCTCTGAAGTCTTCAGTTTGTTTCTCATAGTCCATAGTCTCTCATGTTTCATTCCCCCTTCTGATTACCCCCCTTTTCTTTATCCCTTTCTTCCCCTACCGATCATCCTAGTTCTTATGTTCCATAGATGAGAGAAATCATATGATAATTGTCTTTCTCTGCTTGACTTATTTCACTTAGCATTATCTCCTCCAGTGCCGTCCATGTTGCAGCAAATGTTGAGAATTCGTTCTTTCTGATAGCTGAGTAATATTCCATTGTATATATGGACCACAGCTTCTTAATCCAGTCATCTGTTGAAGGGCATCTCGGCTCCTTCCATGATTTGGCTATTGTGGACAATGCAGCTATGAACATTGGGGTGCATATGGCCCTTCTCTTTACTACGTCTGTATCTTTGGGGTAAACACCCAGTAGTGCAATGGCTGGGTCATAGGGTAGTTCAATTTTTAACTTTTTAAGGGACCTCCACACTGTTTTCCAGAGTGGCTGTACCAACTTGCATTCCCACCAACAATGTAGGAGGGATCCCCTTTCTCCACATCCTCTCCAACAATTGTTGTTTCTTGCCTTGTCTATCTTTGCCATTCTAACTGGCGTAAGGTGGTATCTCAGTGTGGTTTTGATTTGAATTTCCCTGATGGCTAATGATTTTGAACATTTTTTCATGTGTCTGTTAGCCATTTGTATGTCTTCATTGGAAAAGTGTCTGTTCATATCTTCTGCCCATTTTATGATTTGTTTATTTGTTTCTCGTGTATTGAGTTTGAGAAGTTCTTTGTAGATCTTGGATACCAGTCCTTTATCTGTGGTGTCCTTTGCAAATATATTCTCCCATTCCGTGGGCTGTCTCTTAGTTTTTTTGACTGTTTCCTTGGCTGTGCAGAAGCTCTTTATCCTGATAAAGTCCCATAAGTTCATTTTATCTTTTATTTCTCTTGCCTTTGGCGATGTGTCGTGAAAAAGGTTGCTCTGGCCGATGTCATAGAAGTTGTTGCCTATGTTCTCCTCTAGAATTTTGATGGATTCCTGTCTCACATTGAGGTCTTTCATCCATTTGGAGTTTATTTTTGTGTATGGTGTGAGAGAGTGGTCAAGTTTCATTCTTTTGCATGTAGCTGTCCAATTTTCCCAGCACCATTTATTGAAGAGACTGTCTTTTTTCCACCGGATGTTTTTTCCTGCTTTATCAAAGATTAGTTGCCCAAAAGAGCCGAGGGTCCATTTCTGGGTTCTCTATTCTGTTCCATTGGTCGATGTGTCTGTTTTTGTGCCAGTACCATGCTGGGCAGAACTCATTCTTAAAACTGTATCAAGTGTTGTCCTAGCAGGGAGATTTTTACTTACCAATTTCTTTAACAGTTATAGATATTACTGTTAGGATATATAGGATATTACTATAGGATATTAAGGTTTTCTATTCTTTTTTCAATTGGTCTGGAAATTTACACATTTCAAGATTTGTGAGCATGTTAAAGTTTGAGGAATACTAGCCTAGAACACTAACTCCTATCACCTCCCAAACTGTATGCTATTCTTGTCCACTGATTCAGTTTCCTTTTTTTAACCCCACAATTTCAACATTACAACTACGGCTGTCTAGATTTTCTTTACCCACCAAACCTTTCTGCATCTCAGAAACTCTCCTGAGATTACTTTCCTTCTCCCTATACCGAGATCCATTAGAAATTCTTCCAGTGAGGACGTGCTGGTGGAAAACACACTCAGCATTTGTATGTCTGAAAAACGTCTGTTTTGCCCTCACTTCTGAAAAATAGCTTAGTTGCCTTTAGAATTCTAAATTGAGAATTATTTTCTCTGGGCATTCTGCAAGTATTTTTCTTCTCTTCCACGGCTTTCATGGTTGCTGCTGAAAAGGCATCTGTCTGTCTGATCACTGTTCATCCTTAATAAATCAGTCTTTTCGCTCCAGCTGCTTTTAGGGTATCTCTCTGTCTCTGGTGCTCATCCCTTTCTCTATGATGTATTCATGTGAGACTTTCCATACAGTTGTCTGCTTGGAAATTGTCATGTTTCTTCAATCTGTGAATTCATATTTTCAATCAATCTTGGTAAATTTTCAGCTACTACCCCTCCTCCGTTAGCTCCCTTTGGGATTCTGATTAGATAAGTTTGTATCTTTTCTCTGTCCTCTACATCTTTATCTCTCTTTTGTAAATGTCATCTCATTGTTCTCCATTTTATATTCTGCATATTTTCCTCAAATCCATCTCTCAATTTGCTAATTCTCTTTAGCTACATCTCATCTGCTAGTAAACCATCTACTGAGTTTATAATTTGCATTATTTTTCACTTCTAGAAGCACTATTCGTTCTCTTTCAAATCTGTCCAGTCATTTTGTAGCATGTCTTTTTTCCTTAATATTAGCATCAAAGTTCCGTTTAATTTTAAAAACCATATAAATATATATATCATATTTCATACCTAATAATTCCAACAGTCTCTGCAGGTCTAATTTTGCTATTTGTTGTTTCCACTTTTTTCACTCCTGGGGACTTGCTTCTTGGATGCTTGCGATCACTGACAATTAAGATCATGTCTGTAAAACTTCCTTTGGTACTTTATGGTCTAGGTAACAGTGCATTCTTTCAAAGAGGATTTACATTTGCTTTTCCTAGGCACCTGGAAATACTACCAACTCAGTACTACTGTAAACTAAATTCTTACCTATTTTTTGTTCTTTGGGATCATACAAATATGTACAAATTCAAGCTGCAAACCTGCACAATGCTTGGCTTATGTTGTGAATGCTCAGGGAAGGCTTTTGTTTATTTTTTTATTCTCTTCACCCAGAGCCAATGCTGAGGCAGAAAGATTTCCTCCACGGCTCCCTTTGAAGGCTGGATTTTCTTATTTAGTCTTTGCAGTAGCCTTCTCTACCTCTCAGGAGCCTTGGATGATCTCTCTCATGCAAAGCATGAAAATGGGAAATCCAGAGAACTAGCTCACAATTTACTGGTAGACTTCCCCAGAATAACCTCTGCCTTCAGGGAGCTGATTTATTCTCTAGATTCCTGCTCCCACTTTCTTTTTGGATTCCAAGGATTTTCCTTATTCTTACCAGCTGACCTATACCATTGAGTAGACTTTCTTTACAGGCATTTTATCCAGCACTTTAGGGGTTTAAAAATGAGGGGGATTTTCCAGGATATGCAAGCTGTCATCTTATCAGAAAGAGAACATACACTGCCTTTCTACTTCTACTTATGTATTTGGAATATACTGCCAAATATAAAATTGACAGATCAAGGAACAGAATTAGTTCCATGGCTTTTGTTACATGCTATAAAATTCAGGGATGAAAACTAATTAATATTACATCTTACAGTGGCTTGAGAAGTTTTGTAGACTCCATGTCTATTTTGCTTCAGAAAAGTTATCCAATAATATTAAATTAAAGTTTTTTGGTTTTGATGATATCTGGAATAAAACATGAGTTTAGTCTGATTTTTATAACTTACTTTCTAAAAAAACAGCTACAAGTGTTGGTAAGGATGTGGAGATACTGAAACCCTTACACACTGCTGGTGGGAATGTAAAATGGTGTGGCCATTTTAGAAAACAGTCTAGTAGTTCCTCAAGAAACTAAACACAGAATTATCATTTGAAATGGCAATTCATGGGCGCCTGGGTAGCGCAGTCGTTAAGCATCTGCCTTTGGCTCAGGGCGTGATCCCGGCGTTCCAGGATCGAGTCCCATAACAGGCTCCTCCGCTGGGAGCCTGCTTCTTCCTCTCCCACTCCCCCTGCTGTGTTCCCTCTCTTGCTGGCTGTCTCTCTGTCACATAAATAAATAAATAAATAAATAAATAAATAAATAAACAAACAAACAAATAAATAAATAAATAAATAAAATATCTTTAAAAAAAAAGAAATGGCCATTCACTACTAATATATACTCAAGAGAAATTAAAACCTATGTTCACCCCAAAACTCATACATGAACGCTCAGAGCAGCATTGTTCATAATAGCTAAAAGGGAGAAACAACCCAGCAACTGATGAATGGATAAACAAAATGTGGTATATCCATACAGTGGGATATTACTAAGCCGTAAAAAGGAAAGAAGCAGTGATCCATGCTACAATAGGGATGAATCTAGAAAACATTATGCTAAGTGAGAGAAGCCAAACATGAAATGTCCAGAATAGGCAAATAAAAAGATATAGAAAGTAGGTAGTTGTTGTTTAGGGCTGGGAAGATGGTGACCTTGGGAGGTAACAGATAAAGGGTTCACAGTTTCTTGTTGAGGTAAGGAAAATGTTCTAAAACTGACTGTGGTGATGGCTGCACAACTCTGTAAATATACTAAAACCACTGATTTGTACACTTTAAAGGGATGAACAATAAGGCATGTGATTACACGGCAATAGGGCTATTAGAATAAAAACCACACAGATAAAACAAATTCTGTGGCTATAACATAAATTGACCCAAAAAACCCTTTGACAAAATGGTACAAGCACTATTTCTAAGGAAATCCAGTCACCGTACAATTATGACCCTTTTTCTCCTTTGAGTAGGTACTGCCTTTGAAAGAAGAAGCAAACGTGAGGATAAAAGACATTATTTTGGTATTCTGAAAGCATGATTTCTTAGGGATATGGTAGGGTGAGGCTAGTTTGCTTTAAAAATACATCTTTACAAATGATCTGAAGGACAGAATGCACAGTAAAATCTCCCAAGCTGACAATTATACGATACTCTTCCGGACAATAAAACACTTAGTTGATGAAAATAAATCATAGGGTTTGTTCGCTGGCTCTACACAATATGCTAGACTACTTTGGAAAATTATCAAGAGCTTGCGTGGCAAGACCCTAGGCATGAAGGCTCAACACCAAATGACTTAAAGACAAATTACATATATGTGAGTATGGGAGGGCAGTGGCTGGGACTGATTTTGGAAGCCCAGGAGAAATAATTTTTCTCCTGCTAGAAGGCTTGGTACTTTGGAAAGGATGGGCAGATACCCTCATATGGACAGCGGCAATCCCTCCTGTCAGGGGCTGGGTATACAGCTACCTAACGGTGAAGCTAGACTCTAGTGGGGAAGAAGAATGGTCTGTCCTCGGAACTCTCTCTCTCTCCTTCCAGGAAAGAGACAATAGGCCAGCTAAGGATGGGAAAAAACAAACAATGAAAATCCTCCTTTTCACTTCTACTTGGGAGGAAGTTCTCACTACAGTGTAACTGCAGAGCAACATTCCAGAGGGCGAGCTGAGCAGAGGGGGTGCACTCCTGGCAAGACCAGCTAGGTCACTGGTGGGCCTGTTGCAAAATCAAAGTGTGGGGTGCCTTGTCCATGAATCATTTAGAATCTCAGAACAGTGACAGCAGAGTATTACACCTAACATGGGCTCTTCTGAGTGTGGGGATCGCTGCAGCTGCACAGGCCATACACCCAGGAGGCCCTGACTCCTGAGCAGCAAGAACAGCAGTAGCAAAAACAGGAGGCACAACAGAAAACCAAGATCATCTAAAATCCTATCATCCAAGACTATTACATTTTGGTGTATATTCCAGAGAATTTTATACGTACACACAGGCGGTTGGCCCTGGAACAACATAGGTTTGAACTGCACGGGTCCACTTATACATGGAAATATTTGGATAAATATAGTACAGGACTGCAAATATATTTTCTATTTCTTATTATTTTCTTTTTTTTTTTTAAAGATTTTATTTATTTATTTATTTATTTATTTGACAGAGATAGAGACAGCCAGCGAGAGAGGGAGCACAAGCAGGGGGAGTGGGAGGAAGAAGCAGGCTCACAGCGGAGGAGCCTGATGTGGGGCTCGATCCCAGAACGCCGGGATCACGCCCTGAGCCGAAGACAGACGCTTAACCGCTGTGCCACCCAGGCGCCCCTCTTATTATTTTTCTTAATAACATTTTCTTTTCTCTAGCTTTCTTTATTGTAAGAATATAGTACAGAATACATACAATATACAAAATACATGTTAATCGACTGTTTATCAGTAAGGCTTCCAGTTAACAGGAGGCTATTAGTAGTTAAGTTTTGGGGGAATCAAAAGTTACCCACAGATTTCCAACAGTGCGGGAGACTGGTGCCCATAATCCCCTGCATTGTTCAAGGGTCAAGTGTACATGGAGACATTGATTCAGACCATTTTTTATTTCACAGAAATGGTATAGTGTACCCTCTCTTCTGTAGCCTTTTTTTAAAGCTTATTACAGTATGGAGAACTTTCAAAAATGTTAAATACGGATCATTTCCTTCCAATTGTACAGATTACAGAACAGGAGGATCCATGTTCCGTTTAACCAAACTCCTATTGTTAGGTTTCTGAAGGGTCTTGGGCTTTTCATTATTAAACACGATGACCACTAGATATGAATAAAGTGGAGTGAGGACTGAATGAGTTAATCAGCATAAAGTATTTCACAGAGTACTTGGCAAGTCACTATAAATGTTAATATAAATGTTAGTGATTTTAGTATTGTGTCCTATGTAAAGATTGAACTAATTTATATTCCCAACAGCAGGGTAAAAGAAATTGGTTTTCCTAAATCCTTGCCAATTCTTCCAAATTTTCCCGTTTGTATTTCTTCTATGAATCATTTGTTCATGTTCTTTGACAGTTCTTCTATTGGATTTCTTATGCTTTTAAATTTTTAACGGATTTCTGTATTGAGGATATGAGTCCCTTGTCATAAGAATAACACACACTTTTTTTTTAGCTTAAAAATTTTTTTCAAGACTTACCTCCAGTTCCTAGGACCTTGAGGAGTTCAAAATTTTCAATCCCCACCTTCTCTGCATGTCCTGTTAAATTAGCTAAAAAAAGAAAGAGAAAAAAGAAATAATTAAGAGAATCAGTGACAGGAGGGGGCCCATGGGGGCTTCTGAAATACCAGCAATGTTTTATTAACTTGACATGGGTGGTTAAGCCAGGGTTCACTTTATAATTATTTGTTAAACTATACAGCTATGTTTTGTGCAGCTTTCTGTACGTTATATATTACAGGAAAACTTTTTTAAGAATTTAGGAGCTATATATCATTTGTACCTAAAGTTAACCTAAAAATAAAGTGCTAAGACTCACTACTGATCAAGATAATCTGAAAATAAAGACGAATTCCAATATGTAGCTAGATACGCAATACAAAAAAAAAAAACTGGACAGATTTAGACAACGTATTCATTTATTTAACAAATATTTATTGAGCGTCCACTAAATACTATCCCCAGCATTTAAGCTGGGATCTACTCCCATTTCTTTTTTTTTTTAAGATTTATTTTATTTGTTTATTTTAGAGAGAGAGAGAGAACATGAGCAGAAGGAGGGGCAGAGGGAGAGGATCTCAAGCAGACTCTGTGCTGAGCGTAGAGTCCAATGCGGGGCTCGATCTCACAACCCTGAGATTATGACTTGAGCCAAAATCAACAGTCGGATGCTCAACCAACTGAGCCACCCAGGCACCCCTCTACTCCCATTTCTTTTACTAAGCACCTGCACATGATTTAGCCTGCATTAGTCATTTACCCTGTGTCTGAGTTCCCTCATCACTGAAATGAAAGCACTGGTCTCAATAAACTCTAAGATCTTTGCCAGCTTGAAAATTTGTTTAATAAGTATAAACTCTTTAAAAACATATTCTGCCCTAAATAAACAAAATTAGGATATCGTAAAAAGGAGATTTTCCAAAGTATATTCCTTCGATTCTGGTCCTACCCTACAAGATATTAATAGATGCTATATTTGGGAGGAAAACATGCTTTCAAGTCAAATAAACTTGAAATGGTTGGCTTGAACAAAGTTAATCAGGCTTCTTTACTGCTGAACTTCACAGATGAAAATCTGCATGTGAATCTTCCAAACTGAGATACTGTATTTGTCAAATTTATTGGATCACAAAATTATTTTTTATGGTAATACCTATTAATATTATGTGAACCAGCATTCTGTAGATGCAGTTAAGGCAGGCTTGGCCCAAATCCTAGTTCTACCACTTAAACGCCATGTGACCTTACACAAATTACTTAACTTTTCTGTGTCTCAGGTCCTCTAGTGTAAAATGAGGATAATAAAAATACCTACCCTCAAAGCATACTGATGTCTGCAATTTGCTTTGAAATGCATTAAAAAAATAAGACGGATTAATGAATGAACATAGGTATGGATAGATATGTGATAAAGCAAATAGATAAAATGTTAATTACAGAATCTAGATAGTGAGTGTAAGAGTGTTCAACATGTCATTCTTCCAGATTCTCTGTATATTTGAAAATGTCCATAATAAAATGGCAGAAAATAAAATAATACCTACCCATAGGGTTGTGATAAGGATTCGGTGAGTTAAATTTATACAGAGCTTGCTATATGCCACTAAACATTATTATAAGTGTTTGTAAGTAAACAATGCTCTGGGCCTACAACTTCAAGAAAATCAGACCCAACTAGGAACTTCTAGAATTAAAAGTTTCAGGGGGATAAGTTATTTCAGTGTCCTTCCAAAGTTTAACTAAACAAATAATTAAATAATTAAAATTTTTAAAAATTGTGGTCAAAACCACATATAAAATTTCCCACCTTAGCCATTTTTAAGTGTATAATACAGTGGTGTTAATTACATGTACTACATTTACAAAAGATCTCTGGAACTTTTTAAATTTTTTTTTAAGATTTTATTTATTTATTTGACAGAGACAGAGACAGCCAGCGAGAGAGGGAACACAAGCAGGGGGAGTGGGAGAGGAAGAAGCAGGCTAATAGCGGACGAGCCTGATGTGGGGCTCGATCCCACAACGCTGGGATCATGCCCTCAGCCGAAGGCAGACGTTTAACCGCTGTGCCACCCAGGTGCCCCTGGAGCTTTTTAAATTTTGCAAAACAAACTCAAATACTCATTGAACTTAATCTATTAACAATTTAATGTCACTGTTGAGATGGCTGGATTTGGGTCAACCATTTTATTTTACTATTTGTTTCCAACTTGTTTTTTCTCTTCCTTTTTTTAAGTTGTATTTATTTAAGTAATCTCTATACCCATCGTGGAGCTCAAACTCATGATCCCAAGATTGAGTCACATGCTCTTCCAACCAAGCCAGGCAGGCACCCCTTAACTTGTCTTTTCTATTGTTTGTTCCCGTGTTCCTATTTTCCTGACTTAAAACAACAATAATGACAAATACCATTTAAATGTTTTTTAGAATTTTATTTCAATTTTCACATTGGGATTTTAGCTCTACTTCTTTGTCTTATTAGTGTAGTTGTTGCCCTAAGGATTACAGTATACATCTTTAATTACTCACAGCCCTCTTATAATTAATACTGTATCATTTCCCCCCAAAATATAGAAATTTTGCAGTCATTCTTCATGGAATATAGATACATATTAACTGGAGTTAATATCTTCTATATATGCTATATATGCACAATTTATATGATTTATAAAGAAAATGAGAGGAAAGACAGAGGCTTTCCCATCTCTGTAGGTATTTATCATTTTTGACGATCTTTTTTTATCTTTTCAAGGACCCTAAATTTCATCAGGTAAAAGTTTTCTTCAGCCTCGAAGAACTTCCTTTGACATTTCTTGTAGAGCAGAATTCTCTTGGGTTTTCTTTTATCTGAAAGTCTTTGCCTTCATTTAAATTTTTTCACTGAGGTACATTCCATAAAACTCACCCTTTTAAAGGGTACATGTCCGTGGTTTTTAGTCTACTCCCGGTTGTGTCACTGTCACCACTAACTAATTCTGGAATCCTCTTCATTTCTGCAGGATATTTTCCTTTGATAAAGAATTCTGGGAGGACAGGCTCTTTTCTTTTCTTCCAGCACTTTAAACATGTTCTTCCACTCTCTTTTGGCCTCCATGGTTTCCAAGGTGAAGGCAGTCATTAAATGGATCAATGCTTCTCTATTTGAAATGTTATCATTTTTCTCTTACTGCTTTCAACATTTGCTCTTTATCTTTGGCTTTCCAAAGTTCTGCCATGATGTGTCTTGATGAGCACTTCTTTGGGTTCAGTCAGCCTGATATTCACTGAGTATCTTGTATCCGTGAGTTTCTGTTTTTCATCAAATTTGGAGAATTTCTGCTTTAAATTTTCAAAAATTTTTTTCTATCCCATTCTCTCTGTCCTCTGAGATTCCATTTCCGTGCATGTTGGATTGTTTAATTCAGCCTAAAATGTCCCTGAGACTGTTCATTTTTTGCTCCAATATGTTTTCTCTCTGTTCTTCCAAGTAATTTCTATTGCTTTATCTTCCAGTTCATGTACTTTTCCTTCTGCACAACTGTTTTTTTCAATTGTTAAACCCATTTAATGAATTTTTATTTCAAATATTTTATCTCTTAATTCTAGAACTTCCATTTGGTTCTTTTCCATGGTTTCTATTTATCTGATAGGATTTCTTGTTTTGCTATTCACTGTGAGCATGACATTTTATTTCACTGAGATATTATAACAGCTGCTTTAAAAATCTTGTCTGCTACTGCCAATGTCTCATTCATCTCAGAGTAGGACTCAGCTGATTTTCTTCCTCTTCAGATATGTTCCATTTTCTTGATTCTCCATATTTGGGGTAACTATGGCTTGTAGAAATGTTAATTCATGAAGACTAGGAAACTGTTATTTTCTCTCCAGTGAGAGTTGTTTCTTTTGTTTAGCTGGCAAATATCTTGGGTTGGCTTAAACTGTAAACTCTTTTCCTTAGGAGGCAGCTCCAGTCCAGTTCAGATTTTCTGTCTTTAGCTGAGCTGTTCTGAGTCCATTGTACTCATGTATGGCTTGGCGGTCAGTACAAGATGTGTGCACACAAAGGACTCCCCCCCCTCTGCTTCTTCTTCTGGGATTTCTCTACTATCTTCAGTGATCAGGGCTCTCTGTTTTCAGTTTTCTAGTCTCCCTGGCCAGAGAGACTATTGTTTCCACCAGAGTCTCCAGAGTACAGACTGTACTTAGCCTGAAGCTAAAATCAGTGAAAAGGCAAAGTTACTTCTTATAGCTCCCTTCCTTCCCTCCTCCAACTATGTACTCCCCAGTAGAGCCTATCTGCTTCTGTTCACTCTCAAGTGCCCTAAATAGTTGCTTTTTATATTAAATCCAGGTTTTACAGTTGTTTTCTGCAAAGGAATTCTCCAGGAGGGGGTCTTTTCTGAAATTACGAGAAACAAAAGTTTTCCTTCATACAGTCAACAGGATGAGGGGAGCAGAATACGCCACCCCCAAATATGCCACTTTGGCATGTTGATTCTTTTGAATTAAAGTTACTTAAGAAACAGCCAGAGAAAGAAGGACACTGACCTCCTCTGCAACCCCACCCCCCACCCCCCGAAAAGCAGGAAGTAAGACTCTCATTTGAAAGGTACCCTCCCTGTACCAGAAGGGTAGAAGGCATCCTTATTACCACAAATAGGGGACTTAGGGCCAGAAAGCTATATAAACAAACTTTGTTACTTCCTCACTAATTTGCTATCCCAAACCCAAACCCTTCAGTCTTGTCAATTTTTCATAAAGCTACCTGCTCTGGTGACTTGAGTCTCATATTTCTATAGGCTCCTGTACATACAAAATTAAATGTTTTTTCTCCTGTTAATTTGTGTTATGTCAATTTAATTATTAGGCCAGCCATAGAACCTAAAAGAAAAGAAGGGAAAGGTTCTCTTCCCCTGCAATTATAAAGTTTCGACTTTACTGCATGTTAACTTCAAAGAGTAACATAAAATAAAAAAGGTGATTTGATATAAGCTCATTTCAGGGATCTTGAACTTAACATCCATATAATTCTTTTATATTACATCTGTTAGGCAAAGTAAGTAATCAGATATATGGAAGCAAATCAATAGGAAGCTCTACCAATATTTAAGCATGGGGGAGAATTTATCAGTTACAAAGATCTTTTTCATTGTGTTAACAACAAAACACATAAAAACAAATGGTAAATAGAATACTATATAGACTCCTAAGCACTGACACACAAATATTCGAGCATGTGAGTCGAGGTGTCTAAATGGTCTCATTTCTATGCTATTACTTGTCATTATAATTAGAAGCCTTTGAACATGAAAGTCTAAAAATAAACTATATTTCTCTTAATTAAATTGTTAACCTCAGATCAAGAGCTCAAACTCCCCAGCAACACCACCAACATTTATTAGAACAAGACTTAAAATATTTATATACTGTATTTCACCCTGGAGGTGAAGTAAACATCAGCCAATGACAGAAATCTGCATTTCTGAGTCATTATGTGCCTTAGTAAAGTCCAAAATGTATGCTGATCAGATGGTGAGAAGCTACTCCATGCCTGGGGCCAGACTGTACCAGAAATAAGCCTTTACAACTGAGAGACAGAACTGTCCACTGTTTTCCTTCATACGTGAAAATAAATGGCACTTTATTGTGGTTGCAGGAGCTCCTTTTCCTGGGCCAGGGAAGCCTCTGCCCACCGCCTGTCTAGTTCTCCCCATAGGTAAGAGAAGTTACCGACCTAATTCTTCAAGAGTCCAGAATCCTGACTGGGCACAGTTAGTACCGTGTTCAAGTAACAGTCTCCACATGTGGTCTGTGTTACTGCCTCAAACTCTGGGCCTGGCCTGACCCACAGGGGCGCAATGGCCATTGTCTTGTACTTCTCGCTCACTATACAGCAGTCCCTCCTTATCCACAGCTTCCCCTTCTGCAGGTTCGGTTACCCACATGCGCTGAGGGCAGAGGACGCTCCCTCTGCTGCGTCCTCAGAAGGTCACACTATGTTACAATGGCTACATCATTCACCTTACCTCAGCGCATCACGAAAGCATTTTATTATCTCACGTCGTCACATGAAAGGTGAGTTCAGTACAGTAAGAGTCTGAGAGAGAGACCATAGTCACACAACTTTTGTTACGGTATACTGTTTAACTGTCCTGATTATTAGTTATTGTTGCTAATCTCCTGGTATGCTTAATTCATAAATTAAATTTTATTATAGGTATGTATGTACAGGAAAATGCATAGTGTAGGGGAGGTTGGGTACTATGCATGGTTTCAGGCATCCGCTGGGGGTCTTGCGATGTTTCTCCCATGGATAAGGCCAGGGGACTACTGTACCCAGTAGTCAACAAAGCAGATTCAGAGATTCTTTTGGGACTGAGTATTCACTTACTAGTTTGTTCTCCCCTCCAGCCTTCTAACTCACACACCTCAATATGCCAGTCCCAAAATGGTGATTAGATGACGTTGGGAGGGAAGCAGGAGCCCTGACTTAGGCCTTAATCCTGAACCACTTGCACCAAGGCACTTTAAAGGGAGTTCTGCACTGAAGTGCTGCAAGTTTGCACAGCCTTTATTAATGTGGCACTCTGAGTCCCACGGGTTACTGTCCCTTGCAGACAGTCCTCTCATGACTCTCCGGGGGTAAGAGTATATTGGCTGGGCAGAGTTTGGGCATTTCTGGATTTCTGGCTATAATGACTTGGCACCAATCCTTACCCTCAGCTCCTAATTCCAAACTAAGAGGATTAACTCCTTCCCACAGAAATAATGCCTTATGAAAACTCTTGACAAATATACAAAATACCAAAGAATATCAACAAACAGACTAGAGCTATTTAGTTGGTACATAATAATCCTGCCAGGTCAGTTGTTTATACCTGGCAGCTATTTTGATTCCTAGACTTCATGAGTTGTTAAATATTAGTAAGCATGGATTAAAACAAAGAGAATATTTTTAAACTTTTCAAGGTCTATGTTAGACTATCTCTACATTTAATCAGCTTAGACAGTCTCCTCTCATCAAAAGCATTTATAGATTTTTTACATTAATGCATTACTCAGTTTATTCAATTAGAAAAGATAGGTGTGAACAGTTGTAATGCTTTCATAAAGCAGTTTTCACCAATTTTTTTCTTACTAAAATATTAGAAACTACCCCACTGAAAATCCTTCACTTCTTCATTGGTGTTATTATCCTATAATGCATTCTTCCTGGTTAGGAAATCACTTTTAAAGCTGAATTTCACAAATTCTTTTACAAGAAGTCAATGGATCTTTTAAAAATGTTTGCCAAAACTCAAATGAATTTCAATGTCTAACAGATTCTCTTTAGAAAACAGTCTGAATTATTAATAGGTCTTAAAGGAAAAATCTTGTCTTACAAAATGAATATAAAGTACTTGGTTTTTTTACACTACAACTGGATTCCTTTGGCTCCTCATATAATAATATGGCTTTGTGCTGTGTAGAAAAATATGGCTGATGTAATTTTTTAAATAAGAAATTTAGAAAAACCAGGTAATTGTCTTTTCTGCCAAATTTAAATAGCTTTGTTGCTTGCTCTACTATTATTATAAAATAATCCTGGTTTGTGGCTTAAAAAAAATAGACAATATAAATAGGCCTGAAGTGGACCTTGAAATTCTCCCATATCCCCGCCAAAGATTAGTACTGCTATTCCTTGGCATATTCTTCCAGGATTTGAGCCATAAACCTATGAATGATAAACGGTCTCTTAACTCAACTTTCTAGGCAATTCTATCAAATGTAATTTGTAATGCATATTATCTATAGCCATTTCTTTTAAGTTGATAGGTTTAAGTCAGAACTTCCCAATCTCATGGAGGAAAACAATCAGGAAAAACACATTTTCATTCTGTTGCCATAGTTTCTGCTCAGCTGCACAAATGTAATTGCTCTGAGCATGTGCTGAAATCATTTGATTAAATCCAATAATTCACTTGCGTTAAAGCTAAGAAAAGGTTTAATTTTAAGCACTTTTACAATTAAAGTAGAAATAAAGAAGAGCAATAATGCTTCTGAAGCCATTTCAAGTAAGTTGTTCAAGTGAGGTACTCATATACCAGATTTTATTCAATGGATTAATCATTTATTAAACTTCTAATAAGCTACAAGAAATGTAATTTATTAGGAAGGATTATGTAGTCTATGGACAATAAGGGGAATATCATTATCATGTGAAACTACTTAAACATGTTCATTGAGGATACAAGTTCTCATTTACTCACTAAACAAATACTCACTGAGCACCAACAGACACCTGAGCCAGCTGTTAGGTCTTTAAGAAACAAAGGATTTGAAAATGTGAGAAAGGCTAGGGACTTCGGGGCTAGAAGAGTATCTGGAGCAAAAGCATAAGTCGGAAAAAGTATTTTCTTAGTACAGAATAAGAAGAGGATTGTCCTAATTAGCTATGAAGGGCTTATGTGGGAAAAACAGTAAAAATACTACATCAAATAGGTACACGAAACTAGATGATTCAAAACCTAGAACGTCAGACTAATTAGTTTCAATTGAATCCATAAGCAGTAATGGCTTTTGACAAAATGAAAGCAAGGTTTTAGAAAATTACTTTGGCAACAGTGTGCCATGTGGATAGCGGCAAGGAAAGACTAAAAAGCTAAAAGGGGGAAAGGTTAATGCAAAAAACTAGATCTGTGCTAACAAGAATCTGGTCTAAGTAGAAACTAGAATAAAGAGGAAAGCCCGAGCCTAAGAATCACTGCAATGTCTAGTTCAAGAAACACTTGCTGAACACCTGACTTGGGTGCTGAGACCACAAAAGCAAACAGGACAGGGTCCCCACTTTCAAAATAAATAAATTGAACTTTGTTTCTTTTCTCCCCCCACTACCCCCATATCTAAAGTATAAGAAATGGGGTCCCCGGGTGGCTCAGTCAGCGTCCGACTCTTGACTTCGGCTCAGGTTGTGATCTCGGGGTCCTGGGACTGAGTCCTGCCTGGGTCTCCCCACTCAGTGTGGAGTCGGCTTCTCTCCCTCTACCCCTCCTCCCACTTGTGCATCCACACTCTCTCTCTCTCAAATAAATAAATCTTATTTTAATGTTTTTTTATTATATTATGTTAGTCACCATACAGTACATCCCTGGTTTCTGATGTAAAG
>NC_048231.1:29836948-29838759 GCF_002007445.2 Ailuropoda melanoleuca
CACTTTGAGTTAAAAACAGAATACACCGGGAGGAGCCAACACCTACATGTGGCAGGCTGTCAATCAGACAGGCTCTGCGGAATTCAGCTGCAGGAAAGGATGTGGTCAAACACACATGCTGGTAAGGTTAACTTCCACCAAGACCCTGTTTAAGCTGAGTGCTTCAAGACAAACAGTGCCACAGCATTCTGACTCCCAGAGCTCTCTTCGCATAGTAACTTTAAATCCATGTCACGGGAAGGGCCTTAACGAATTGCACTTGCTATGGGGCAACTGAAAATGTACAGCGAAGTGAAAAAGAGCTGAAACACAGGCATCCCAACCTACAGTGCAACTTTATAGTCACACTGAGGCTCCGGGTCCACCCTAGACACTTCCTGTAACCAGACTCTGTTACAGTTCCTTGCCCCCAAAAGGCTGTGTTTTTTTAATTTCGTTGCTCAAGCCTCAGTCAAGTATCTGAGTTTGAAGTCAACTGTGCTATCTACACCATGTGGATGACAGTCATTCAATTCCAAATTGCCTTTACCAAACAAGCTGGCACGCTGCTGTCGCGGAATTCTTCATATCTACACGAATGGGAGGAAGTCACCTTATTACTGAGACACCAGGGGCCCCACTGGCAAAGAACCCTCCTGTTAGAACTTCGTGGTCCATAGCTATGACCGTAAACTTTTTGAAGCATCCTTCTTTCCTTCTTCCCTTCCTCCCCGTAGATAACTTACATTTGTAACATGATTTGGTTCAAAAAGATGCCGTCTGCTAAATCCATGTACATTGTCAGGTTGTCCTGGTTGCCGCTTCCGAATGAGCCAAAAGTTTTCACCTGCCGGGAAGGGGAGCGGAGAGAGAGGCAGGAAAAGTCACCCCCGAGCGCACTGTCTAACGCTCTCCAGGGCAAAGGCCGGCAAGGCCCGTGCGGGAAGAGGGGGTCACCCCCGCCCGCCCACCCTTCTCCAGGGCCTCTACCCCCACCCTGCGCCAGGCAACAGACCAAAGACAGCAGGAGGAAAACTTCCTCCCCACTCTTCTCCAGTGTCCCAGGGCGGAAAACAACAACAACAACACTAAAAGGGACTTTTCAATAAATTTCTCACGTCTCAAATCTACTGGAAATGACTGTGCCGACCCCAGCCTGTACACATGCTCACTCGGAGCTCTCCAGTCCCCACCGCCACCCACCTGCTGGTCTCAGAGGTTCAGAAACTACACGAGAATATTTTGGGGGAGTGGGTCCTTTTCTCGAGTGGTCAAGCCATGGGGGGCCCAGGTGACTACTTGGACCCTGTCCGCTCCGGGCCCCGTCAGAACAGGTGTACCCGCTCAGCCCCTGGCCCGGCCGCGAGCGCGGCGAGGTCACGCACCGGGCGCGCGGGCTCCCGAGTTGGAAATGCCTCGGGACCCCTGGGCTCAGACCTCGACCTCGGCCAGGAGCACTTGCTGAGTCCCCCGCGTCCCGGAGGCTACCCGGGACCCCCGGGAAGGGAGGTTGTACGGCTACCGTAGGCAGCGGGGAAAGGAGCCAGTGCACCAACAATGGGGCAGGGAGCTGGGCGCACTCACCCAGGTCACCAGCGGGCTCTGCAGGAAGAGCTCCATGAGCTCCGAAACGGTCACGTCCATGCTGAGGCTGCGCCCGCCGGCTCCACGCCCCGGTCCCCCGCGCCGCGGCACAAAGCGGCTCCGGCAGCGAGCAGCGGGCGCGGGGCTGCGGCGGCTAGCACCCGGGAGACAAAGGCGGGGCGCGAGCCCACGTTCCGCGGCTTCGGCGGCCCCGCGCCCCGCCCGGGGCTGGGGGAAGGGGAGGGCCC
>NC_048231.1:29838838-29893338 GCF_002007445.2 Ailuropoda melanoleuca
GCCACTCGGGGCGGAACAATGCGGGCGGCAGCCCCGCCCCTCGGAGGCCCTAAGCAGCCGGCGCGCCGCCTCGCGGTGCTGGGGCCTGGAGCCCGGGTGCGGGCGCGGCTGCGCTGGGCTCCGGGAGGGGGCGGCGGACCGCACGTGTGCGGGGGGAGGGGGTCTCCGCGCGGCGTCCCTGGCAACCTGCACGTGGGGCCGCCGCCACGCGCCCACGCTGAGCGCAGCCTCCGCGCTCGGGGTCCTAGCACGTGGCGTTTCCCTGCGCGCGTGCGTCTGCGGCGGGCCGGGACGCTAAGTACCGGCCGGAGCGCGCGCGGACGCTAGCGCCCTTCGCCTCCCCGGGGGGCGCGCCGGAGGTTGGGGCGCTGCCGGCGGAGTCGTCCCCGGCCCACAGCACGCTAGGACACGGCGGAGCCCGATCCCGAGACTGCCGGCCCTGGACAGGTGCAGCCCATCGGCTGCGCGGAGCTCCAGCCCCCCAGGTGCCGCCAGAGGCCCCTCCAGGGTCCGTGGCAGAAGAGCGTAGCCCTCGCGCTTCACGTGGGGGTGTCGGTCTCGCGGGCCGGTGGGGCGTGAGCCCGGGGGTCAAAGGAGGAAACTTAGTGTTGAGTTTAGAACGTAGGAGCGCGACCTCTTGCGTCCCACCGCGCCACCTGTCTTCTAGAAGTTCCTGCAAGAGGCCGGTGATGTGGCCAAACCGCCCTGGGGCCGCCCCTCCTGTGACCCCGACCCCCAGAACTACCGTCACTTTGCGGTAGAGGAGCCAAATCCCGGATTCCAAGTTGGAGGACATAACAGCAGCTTAGTGGAGGGCGACGGGAGAAAGGACAGTGGTCCCAACTGAAAGGAAAGCAAGCCCTGGGCCCAGACCAACCTGCTGAGACAGCTGCGGTGGACCCAAGTTCCCATCCGCCTCTGCCACCTCACCTTAGGCTGGTAATAATTTCACACTACAATTCAGTTCATTGTTCAAAGCACTTAATGCGATTTAACTAATCTAGTACTCACGAGTTGTCCAGATGAGCCCGCCAGAGCAGGGCTGACCCGAAGTGCCTAATGTATTGCTCTACCGCAAGTATACAGTAGGCAAGGCGCCTGGGTGGCTCAGTGGTTAGGCATATGACTCTTGACCTCAGCTCAAGTCTTGATATCAAGGTCATGAGTTCAAGCCCCCGGTTGAAATTCACGAAAGGCGCGGAGCCTACTTAAAAAAGAGAGAGAGAGAGACAGAGTATACAGTAGGCCGGTCGTGTTGTTAGTTATCTGAAAGTTGGCTCTCAGGTGTTGAGGCTGCGGCATCTGCCGGTGAAATGTGGTATTGCAGCCGAATTCGGCCGCACCTTGGGCTGGTGAGGAGGGGACAATGTGCCCCCAGGAGCCAAGGAGGGTAAGAAGAGGAGTCCCTAAAGAGAAATGTAGAAGTCAAGGTAAGTGGGGGAAAGTGGGACAGTGCGGAGGAACTAAAATTTCTAGCATAATGGTTTTCTTATGCACCAGAAATGCTTTAATTCCCTAATTGCCCTTATTGTAAAATCAGTTGGAAAACAGGTGCAACAGGTATCCACATCCATCTTTGTTTACAAGGTCCTTGTTCTATAAAGTAGGGAATGCCTGTGAGACCAGAGTGTTTTTCACATTGACCCCAGCTCTTTTGGAGAGACTAAAGTTATTTGATAAGCTATTTCACACTGAGAAGCACATTGGACTAATGAATGCTTTCTTACAGTTGTGGTGAGGCATTTCTCCTCGTGGTGAGAGAATTTGTCCCTGGGGATATTGGCAGTCCCTGGGCCACAGTCCGTTGAGGAATTTCTGATTTGGAGTCAGTTAGCTGCTGTGCTGGTTCATGATCATTGGTATATCCATCGTTCATTGCTTTGACCCTGACGCATCCTTGTTCCATGGGAGGCAGGGGTCAGGTAAACTAGATGGTGCCCAGGTTACAGGGTTGAAAAGCTTTGAAGGGCTGGATGACCTGGACAAGGTACTTCCTAGAAGCCTCTTAATCCCTAAAATTGGAGTAAGAACATTTTCCCCTATATGACTTTATAATTTGGGGGGTCAAGGTGTTGCATGTAAAACCGTATATGAAGATCTTAATGACTATCTTCCTGATATTCTGCTGGGTTCTATCACTACTTTAAGAATTGTTCCCCTAAGTCTTCGTTGGGTTGGGGCATAAGCTTCAGAGACCACCTGCTAACCACTAAGCAGTGTCCCTCCGTCCCTGCCTGGATGTCCCTTGGCTTTCGCGCTGAGACATCATCCTTTCTTTAAATTTTTTTCTTGTTCATTTCTGCATAAAAAGTAATTTCTCTGCTTTATATATTGCTTCCTGGACAGAACTATTTTAATCGTGTTCTTCATTCTGAAAAGGAATTTTCCTTCCCTTCCTGGAAAATGTTGGCTCAGCACTGTAAGCTGATGGCATGTCTAGGTTACGTGATAGGAGCTGAAATTTTTTGTACAACTTGAGGGTTGGAGGAGGAATGGCTGTTTGTTAACGTGTCTCCGTATTTGATTTCTTGTTACAATAAGTGTATATTTTATGATTTAAAAATTTTTTATTTTGTCAAAATAGATATAACATAAAACCATCTTAACCGCTGAGTGTATAGCTTTGGTAGAATTAAATACATTCTCATTGTTACGCAGCCAGCACCACCATTTATCCCCATTGCTCTTTTCCTTTTGTACATCTGAAACTCTATACCTATTAAGCCATCACTCTCTGTTCTCCCTCCCCACCCCCCAGTCCCTGGAGACCCCTATTCTTTCTTTCTTTAGGGTTTTGACTATTCAAAGCCCTTCCTATATGAGGAATCAGATTGTATTTGTTTTTTTGTGACTGGCTTATTTCTCTTCACATAATGTCCTCAGGGTTCAACCATGTTATACCATATTGCAGAATTTCCTTTTTAAAGCTGAATATGACTCCATTGTATGTATATATCACGTTTTGTTTGTTTATTGATTGATGGACACTTGCATAGCTTCTGTACTTTAGCTATTGTGAATAATGCTGCTGTAAACACACGTGTGCAATTACTTCTTTGAGACCTTGCTTTCAGTTCTTTTGAGTTTATACCCAGAAGTAGGATTGCTGGATCCTATGGTAATGCTGTATTTTTAGTTTTGAGGGGAGTCTCCATCCTGTTTTCCACAGTACCATTCTGTATCCCACCGGCAGAGCACGAGAGTTCTGATTTCTTCACACCACCCACCCAACACTTGTTTTCTGGCTTTTTGATAGTAGCCATCCTTGTGGGCGTGAATGGTATCTCACTGTCGTTTTGATCTGCATTTCCGTGATGACTTGTGATACTGAGCAGCTTTGTGTGTACTTACTAGCCATTCTCCCGTTTGGAGAAATGTCCAGTTTTTAATGTCTTTGGTGGTGGTTACATTTAAAGAGTCCTCTATATATTCTGAATATGAATCCCTTATCAGGTAAATGATTCACAAGTGTCTTCTATCATTCCATGGGTTGCCTTTTTACTTTCCAGTGTCCCTTAGCATACAAAGTTTTAAAATTTTCACAAAGTCCAACTTGTCTGTTTTTTCTTTTGTTGCCTATGGCATCGTATCCGAGAGCTCATTGCCAAATCCAATATCACGAAGTTTTGTCCTACATTTTCTTCTAAGTTTTGTTGTTTTAGGTACTTGGTTCATTTTGAGTTAATGTTTGTATGTGGTCTTAGTTAATGGTTCGATTTCATTCTTCGGCCGTGTGGGTAATCCAGTTTTCCCGGCATTATTTGTTGAAAAGACCTCCCCTTCCCCCATGAATGGTCATGGCACCATTTTGTCATTTTGTCAAAAATCATTCGACCTCCTGTGCAGAGGCTTATTTCTGGACTCTCCATTCCATTGGTGTAGATGTCTGTCTTTATGCTAATGCTGCAGTGTTTTGATTACTGTGGCTTTATAGTAGGCTTTTAAAGTTTTCTTTTTACAGTTTGAGGTAAAATTGAACTACAGTGTGAAAGGCATAGAACATAATGATTTAACTTACACGTTGTGAAATGCTTACCACCAGTAGTTAACACCTATCATTTCATATGTAGTGTAAACTAGAATCCCCACGTTGTACATTTCCTAGTACTAATTCATAACTGGAACTTTGTACCTAATGGCTGCCTTCACCCATTTCTATAAGTTTGTGTGGGGTTTTTTTGTTTGTGTTTTATTTTTAGATTCCATGTAAAAGTGAAATCATATGGTTTTTGTCTTTCTCTGACTTATTTCACTTAGCATGATGCCCTCTGGGTCCATCCATGTTGTTGCAAATGGTGACATTTCAGTCTTTTTTGTGGCTGAATAGTATTCCACTGTATATGTGTACCACCAATTCTTTATCCATTCATCCATCAGTGGATGGACACGTAGGTTGTTTCCATGTCTAGGCTATTGTAAATAATGCTGCTATGACCAGGGGTATACAGGTATCTTTTTGAGTTCGTGTTTTTGGTTTTTTGTTTTTTTTTGTTTTTTGGATAAATACCGAGAAGTGGAGTTGCTGGATCATATGGCAGTTCTATTTTTAATTTCTTGAGGAACCTCTGTACGGTTTTCTGCCGTGCCTGCACCAGTTTACATTCCCACCAACAGTGCACAAGGGTTCTCTTTTCTCCACAACCTTGCCAGCATTTGTTACCACTTGTCTTTTTGGTCATTCTGACAGGTGTGAGGTAACATGTTGTGGTTTTGATTTGTATTTCCCTAATGATTCGCGGTATTGAGTATCTGTTCAAATACCTATTGGACATTCTTATGTCTTTTTTTTTTAAGATTTTATTTATTTATTTCGGGGGGAGAGAAAGAGAGCATAAGTGCGCGTGAGCAGGAGGAGGGCCAGATGTGGGGCTCGATCCCAGGGTCCTGGGATCATGACCTGAGCCAAAGGCAGATGGACTGAGCCACCCGTGCACCCCCATTCTTATTTCTTCTTTGGAAATATATCTATCCAGGTCCTTTGCCCATTTTTAATTGGATTATTTGTTCTTTTGCTATTGAGTTGTATGAGTTCATTATATATTTTGAATATCAATCCCTTAACAGATAGATGATTTGCCAACATATTTTCCCATTCTGTAGGTTGTCTTTTCATTTTGTTGATCATTCCTTTTGCTGTGCAGAAGCTTTTTACTTTGATGTAGTCCCTCTTGTTTATCTCCGATTTTGTCTCGTGCTTTAGGCGTCCTGTCCAAAAAAATTATTGCCAAGACCCACGCCAAGGATCTTTTTTCCTATATTTTCTCCTAGGATTTTTATGGTTTCCAGTCTTTAAATTTAAATCCATTTCAAGTTAATTTCTGTGAGTGGTGTAAGATAGGGGTCTAGTTTCATTCTTTAACCTACAAATATCCAATTTTCGTGGCACCACTTATTGAAGAGACTGTCTTTTCTCCATTGAGTATTCTTGCCTCCCTTGTCAAATATTAGTTGACCATATATGCGTGGGTTTATTTCTGGAATCTCAGTTCTGTTCTTTTGGTGTATATGATTTTCTATGCCAATATAGTATTTTGATTACTATAGCTTTATGATATAGGTTAAAATCAGAAAGTGATTGTGATGCCTCCTGCTTTGTTCTTCTTTCTCATGATTGCTTTAGCTATTCAGGGTCTTTTGTGGTTCCATATAAATTTTATCATTTTTTTTTACTTGTTAAAAAATGCTATTGGAATTTAATAGGGATTGCATTAAATCTATAGATGCCTTTGAGTACTAGGGACAATATTAATTCTTCCAATCTATGAACCCAGGATACCTTTACATTTATTTGTATCTTCTGTTTTTTTCATCCTGTGTTAAGAGTGTTCAGTATAGAGATCTTTCACCTTCTTGGCTGAATTGTTCCTGAGTATAATATTGTTTTTGATGCTGTTATAAATGGGATTTTTTTTTTCTTTTTCAAATAGTTCATTGTTAGTGTGTGGAAATGCTACAGATTTTTGTATGTTAATTTTGTATATTGCAACTTTTCTGAGTTTGTTGATTAGATCTAAGTTTTTTGGTGGAGTTGTTAGGATTTCTTATATATAAAATCATGTCATCTGCAAATAGAGAAAATTTCACTTCTTCCTTTCCATTTCTGATCCCCCTTATGTTTCTTGCCGGATTGCTCTGGCTAGGATTTCAGTACTAGTTTGAAGAGGAGTAGTGAGAGTGGGCACCCTTGTCTTGTATCTGATCGTAGAGCAAAGGCTTTCAGTCTTTCACCATTGAGTGTGATGTTGGCTGTGGGCTTGTCATATCTGGCCGTTTTTATGTTGAGATATGTTCTTTCTGTACCTAATTTGTAAAGAAGTTTTATCATAAATGGATGTCAGATTTTGTCAAATACTTTTTCTGTGTCTATTGAAATGATCATACAATTTTTTTCCTTTCATTCTATAAGATATATCACATTGATTTGTGCATGTCAAATCATCCTGGCATCCCAGGGGTACATAACATTTGATCATGGTGAATGATTTTTTTTTTTAATGTACTGCTGAATTCAATTTGCTAGTATTTTACTAAGAATATTTTGGCTTTGATATCAAGGTAATGCTAACCTCTTTAAATGAGTTCAGGAATGTTTCCTCCTCTTCTATGTTTTTTATTTTTGGGCTTTTTGTGAGATATAATTAATAACATTATGTTTCAGGTATACAACATAATTATTCTGTATTTGTATGTGTTGCAGAGTGATGACCATGATTAAGTCTAGTTAACCTGTCACTGTACATGTGACAAATCTTTTCTTGTCATAAGAACTTTTAAGATTTACTCTGGTAGCAACTTCCAAATAGGCAATACAGTATTATTATCTGGAGTCACCAAGCTGTACATTATATACCCTTGACTTATTTTACAGCTGGGAGTTTGTACCTTTTGACTCACCTATTTCCCTACCCACCCCCCAACCCCCTCACCACTGCCAACCTCCAGACTGTTCTCTGTGGGTTTAAGATTCCACATATAAACTATATCAAACTATATTTGTTTTTCTTTGACTTCACTTAGCACAGTGTTCTCAAGGTCCATCCATGTTGTCACAAATGGCAACATTTCATTCTTTTTTATGGCTGAATCATGCCGTTGTTCGTATGTACCACATTTTCTTTCTCCAATCATTGGTCAACGGACACTTAGGTTGTTTCCATATCTTGGATCTTGTAAATAACGCCATGAACACGGCATGGGGGTGCATATATCTTTTTGAGTTAATGCTTTTGTTTTCTTCAGTTGAGTACCCAGAAGTGGAGTTCTTGGATCATAATGTTAATTCTATTTTTAATTTTTTGAGGAAGAGCCATACTGTTTTCCATAGGGGCTGCATTAATTTACATTTCCACGGACAGTGCACAAGGTTTCCCTTTTCTCCACATTCTCACCAACACTTATTATATGTCTTTTGGATAATAACCATTCTAACAGGTGTGAGGTGATGTCTCACTGTGGTTTTGATTTGCTTTTCCCCAGTGGTTTGTGAGCGTTTTTTCATGTATCAGCCATCTTTAGGTCTCTTTGGAAAAATGTCCTTTTTTTTTTTCTTTTTTAAAGATTTTATTTATTTGACAGAGAACACAAGCAAGGGGAATGGCAGGGGGAGAGGGTAAAGCAGGCTCTCCTCTGAGCAGAGAGCCGGACACAGGGGTCAATCCCAGGCCCCTGGGATTGTGACCTGAGCCAAAGGCAGACATTTAACCAACTGAGCCACCCAGGCGTCCCTCTTTGGAGAAATGTCTATTCAGATATTTTTCCCAGTTCTAAATCAGATTGTTTGGGGGCTTCCCCCCCCCTTGTTTGGTATCATTGTATAAGCTCTTTTTATATTTGGGGTATTAACCTTTTGTCAGATACATAACTTGCAAATGTTTTCTCCCGTTTATTAGGCTGCCTTTTCCATTTTGCTGATGGTTTCTTTTAATTGCAGACATTTTAGTTTGGTGTAGCTCCATTTGTTTTATTTTTGCTCTTGTTGCCTTTGCTTTTGGTGTCAGATTTAAAAAGAAACACCAAGACCAATGTCATGGAGCTTATAGCCTGTATTTTCTTTCAGGAGCTTTATGGTTTCAGGTGTTATGTTCAAGTCTTTAATTCCTTTTGAGCTAATTTTTGTGTATGGTGTAAGATACTCATCCAGGTTCATACTTTTATATGTGGCTGTTCAGTTTTCCCAGCACCACTTATCAAGAAGGCTTTCCTTTCCCCGTTGTGCATTATAGGCTCACTGTTGTAAATTGACCATATATGTATGGGTTTATTTCTGGACTCTGTTCTGTTCCCTTGGTCTGTGGGTTTTATGCTGCTATCATACTGTTTTGATTACTATAGCTTTGTAATGTAGTTTGAAATCAGAGCATGATGCTTCCCACTTTGTTGTTTTTCAAGATTGGTTTGGCTATTCATGGTCTTTAGTAGTTCTATATAAATTTTAGGATTGTTTTTTTTCTTAAAGATTTTATTTACTTATTTGATAAGGGGAAGAGAGAGAGAAAGAGGGAGAGAGAGAGCACGAGCAGGGGGAGGGGCAGAGAGAGAAGCTCCCCACTGAGCAGAAAGCCCTATGCCGGGCTCCATCCCAGGACCCTGGGATCATGACCCAAGCTGAAGGCAGATGCTTAATCGACTGAGCCACCCAGGTGCCCCTAGGATTGTTCTATTTCTGTGAAAAATGCTATTAGAATTTTGATAGTAATGGTATTGAATCTGTAGTTTGAGGGGATCGTATGGACATTTTAACAATATTCTCCAGATTTGCCTGCGTGAATATCTTCACATTTGTGTTTTGCTGTTGTTTTATTACTTTTCCCCTTGCTCTCTGTTGTGGTTTGATGAACTTCTTTAGTGATGCGCTTAGATTCCCTTCTCATTATCTTTTGTGTATCTGCTGTAGGTTTTTGCTTGTGGTTACCACGAGGATTACTTAAAAGAATTTATATTTATAACAGTTTAAGTTGATAACAACTTAAGTTTGAAGGCATTCTGAAGCTGTCCATTTCTCCTGCCCCTGCACGTTTTATGTTTTTTTTTTAAAGATTTTATTTTATTTTTTATTTATTTGACAGAGATAGAGACAGCCAGCGAGAGAGGGAACACAAGCAGGGGGAGTGGGAGAGGAAGAAGCAGGCTCACAGCAGAGGAGCCCGATGTGGGGCTCGATCCCATAACGCCGGGATCACGCCCTGAGCCGAAGGCAGACGCTTAACCGCTGTGCCACCCAGGCACCCCACGTTTTATGTTTTTGATGTCACATTTCACATCTTTTAATGTTGTGTATCCCTTTACTAATCATTGTACAGTTATTTTTGCTACTTTTGTCTTTTAACCTTCATATCTGCTTTATGTGATTCACCTACTGCCTTTACTATATATTTACCTTTGCCAGTGAGATTTCTACTGTCCTACATCTTCTCGTTACTAGTCAGCCTAAAGACCCTTTGACATGTCTCCTAGGGCTGGTTTAGTGACGATGAAATCCTTTGGCTTCTGCATGTCTGGAAAACTGTCTCCCTGAATCCCGAGTGACAGTTTTTCCAGGCAGAGTGTTTTTGGTCAGAAGTTGTATCTTTTTAGCACTTTTTTAAAATTCAGTTTTTTATTTTAATCCAGGATAGTTAACATACAGTGTTACATTAGTTTCAGGTGCACAATATAGTGATTCAACAATTCTATACACTACTCAGCTCCTCATGGTAAGTGTGCTCTTCATCCCCTTCACCTGTTTCCCCATCCTCCCACCCAGCTCCCCGCTGGTAACCACCACTTTGTTCTCTGTAGTTAACAGTCTGTTTCTTGGTTTGTCTCTTGTTTTTTTTCCCCTTTGATCATTCGTTTTGTTTCTTAAATTCCAGATAGGAGTGAAATCATGTGATATTTGCCTTTCTGTGACTGAGTTATTTCGCCTAACATTATACTCTCTAGCTCCATCTGCGTTGTTGCAAATGGCAAGGCTTCATTCCTTTTTATGGCTGCATAATATTCCATTGTGTAGATACACCAGATCATCTTCATTCATCAATCTTTGGACACTTGACCTAGTTCCATGATTTGGCTGTTGTAAATAATGCTGCAATAAACATAGGGCTGCATGTATCCCTTTGATTTAGTGTTTTTGTACTTTTTGGGTAAATACCTAGTAGTGTGATTGCTGGATCTCAAGGTCGTTTTATATCTAACTTTCTGAGGAGCCTCCATACTGTCTTCCAGGGTAACCACTTCAGTTTGCATTTCCACCCACAGTGCACGAGGGTTCCTTTTTCTCCACATCCTTGCCAGTACTTGTTGTTTCTTGTTGTAGTTTTGAGTTGCATTTCCCTGATGATGAGTGATGGTGCATATCTTTTCATGTGTCTCTTGGCCATTTGTATGTCTTTAGAGAAATGTCTGTTAATGTCTTCTGCACATTTTTAAATTGGATTATTTGGTTTTGGGGGGTATTGAGTTGTATACATTCTTTATATTTTGGATACTAGCCCTTTCTCAGATATGTCATTTGCAGATATCTTCTCCCATTCAGTAGGTTGCCTTTTAGTTTTCTTGATTGTTCCCTTCGCTTTGCAGAAGCTTTTTATTTTGTTGTAGCCCCAATAGTTTATTTTTCCTTTCATTTCCCTTGCCTCTGGAGACGTATCTAGGAAAATGTTGCCATGGCCAATGTCAGATTACTGGCTTTGCTGTCTTCTAGGATTTTTACAGTTTAAGGTCTCACATTTAGATCTTGAATCCAGTTTGAGTTTATTCTTGTGTGTGGCGTAAGAAAGTGGTCCAGTTTCATTCTTTTGCATGTAGCTGTCCAGTTTTCCCAACATCATTTGTTGGAGTGACTTTTTCCTGTTCTATGTTCCTTCTTCCTTTGTCAAAGATTAATTAACTGTGTAATTGTGGGTTTATTTCTGGGTTTTCTATTCTGTTCCATTAATCTGTGTGTCTCTTTCTATGCCAGTACCACAGTATTTTGATTACTCCGGCTTTATAATATAACTTGAAGTCTGGAATTGTAATACCTCCAGTTTTGTTTTTCTCTTTCAAGATTGCTTTGGCTATTTAGGGTCTTGTGTTGTTCCATACAAATTTTAGGATTGTTCCCATTCCGCAAAAAACTGCTGTTGGTACTTTGATAGGGATTGCATTAAATCTGAGGTTGCTGTGGGTAGTATAGACATTTCAACAATATTTGTTTTCCCATTCTGTGAGCATGGGATGTTTTTCCTCTATTTTGTGTTGTCTTCAATTTCTTTCATCAGTGTTTTATAGTTTTCAGAGTACAAGTCTTTCACCTCTTTGGTTAAGTTTTTTCCTAGGTGTTTTATTGCTTTTGGTGCAGCTGTAGGGATTGTTTTCTTAATTTCACTTTCTCCTGCTTCATTATCAGGGTATAGGAATGCAACACATTTCTGTATGTTAATTTTGTATCCTGCAACTGTACTGAATTCATTTATCAGTTCTAGTAGGTTTTTTGTGGATTCTTTAGGGTTTTCTATGTATAATATGTCATTTTCTGCAAGTAGTCAAAGATTTACTTCTTCCTTACCAATCTGGACCCCTTTTATCTCTTTTCTTGTCTAATTCCAGTACTATGTTGAATAAAGGTGGTGAGAATGGACACCCTTTTCTTGTTCCTGACCTTAGGGGAAAAGCTTTCCATTTTTTTTCCCTATTGAGTATCATATACACTGGGTTTATCATATAAGGCCTTTATTCTGTTAAGGTATGTTCCTTCTAGCCCTACTTTTTTGAGAATTTTTATCACAAATGGATTTTGTACTTTGTCAAACACTTTTTCTGCATCTGTTGAAATGATCATAGGGTTTTTATCTCACTGATGTGGTGTATCATGTTAATTGACTTGCAAAGTTGAATGACCCTTACATCCTGGATAAATCCCACTTGATGATGGTGAATGATTTGTTTAATGTATTGTTGGATTTTGTTTGTTAGTATTCCCTTGGGGATTTTTGCTCTACGTTCATCAAAGATATTGGCCTGTAGTTCTCTTTTTTTTGTGGTGCCTTTATCTGGTTTTGGTAACAGGGTGATACTGGCCTCAGTGAATTTGGAAGTTTTCCATCCTCTTCTATTTTTGGGGATAGTTTGGGAGGAATAGGTATTAACTCTTCTTTAAATGTTTGGTAGAATTTGCCTGTGAAGCTCTCTGGTCCTGGACCTTTGTTTGTTGGGAGTTTTGTGTTTTGTTTTGTTTTTTTGATTACTGATTCAATTTCATTGCTAGTAATTGGTCTGTTCAAATTATCTATTTCTTCCTGCTTTGGTTTTGGTAGGTTATGTATTTCTAGGAATTTATCCATTTCTTCTAGATTGTCCAATTAGTTGACATATAATTTTTTATAATACTGTTTTACAGTTTTTATTTCTGTGGTGTTATTTCTTCCTCTTTCATCTGATTTGTTTCTTTGGGTCATTCTCTCTTATGTATTTGGGTATTGCCATGTTGGGTGCCTAAATATTTACAATCGTTAGATCTTGTTGGATTGTCCCCTTTATTATTTTATAGTGTCCTTTTTGTCTCTTTGCAGACTGTTCTAAAGTCCATTTTGTCCAGATTAGTATTGCTACTCCAGCTTTCTTTTGACATCCATTTGCATTATAGATGTTTCTCCATCCGCTCACTTTCAATCTGCAAGTGTCTTTAGGTCTGAAGTGAGTCTCTTGTAGGCAGCATGTAGATGGGTTTTTTTTTTTTAATCTGTCACCCTATGTGTTTTGATTGGACCATTTAGTCCATTTATATTCAATGTAATCATTGATATATATATTTATTGTCATTTTGTTACTTGTTTTATGGTGGTTTTTGTAGTTTCTCTGATCTTTTATTATTTCTCTCTTTCATGGTTGCTGGTTTTCTTTAGTGATATACATGGATTCCTTTCTCTTTATTCTTTGCATGTCTGTGGTATTTGATTTGTGGTTACCATTAGGTTCATATATAATATCTTCTGCATGTAGCAGTCTATATTAAGTTGATGGTTACTTAAATTCAAACCCATTCTTTACTCCTCTTCCCACCCCCTACATGTTAGGTATCATATTTTGCATCCTTTTATTTGTGAATCCTTGACTGACTTTTTACAGAAATACTTAATTGTATTGCTTTTGTGTTTCATACTTTTCATACTCTCATTTATGGTCTTTTTACTCAAAGGGTCGCCTTTAACATTTCTTGTAGGCCTGGTTTAATAGTCATGAACTCCTTTAGTTTTTGTTTGAGAAACTTTCTCCTTCTATTTTGAATGATAGCCTTGCTGGATAGAGTAGCTTGGCTATAGATTTTTACCTTTCAGCACCTTGAATGTACCATGCCATGCCATTCTCTTCTGGCTTGCTAAGTTTCTGCTTAAAAATCTGCTGATAGCTCCTTGGGGTTTCCCTTGTATGTAACTGATCTCTTTTGCTGATTTAAAATTGTTTTCTTTGTCATCACTTTTTACCATTTTGACTACTATATGTCTCGGTGTGGACCTCCTCAGGTTGATTTTTGGTGGTGGGGTGGGGGAAGCTCTGTGCCTCCCAGATCTGGATATCTGTTTCCTTCCTCAGATTCAGGAAGTTTTCAGCTATTATTTTTCGAGTTTTTTAAGATTTATTTATTTTAAAAGTGGGGAGGGGCAGGAGGAGAGGGAAAGAGAGTCTTAAGTGGACTCCATGCTGAATGTGGAGCCTGAGGCAGGGCTCAGTCTCATGACCTTGAGATCACGACCTGAGCCAAAACCAAGAGTCAGGCATTTAACTGACTATGCCACCCAGACACCCCATCAGCTATTATTTCTTTAAATAAATTTTCTGCCCCCTTTTTTCTTTTCGGGGATCTCTATAATGAGAATGTTATTATGCTTGATGGAGTCACTGACTCCCCTTAGACTATTCTCAATTTGCATAATTCTTTTTCTCTCATTTGCTCAGCCGGGTTACTTTTTTTTTTTTTTAAGATTTTATTTTATTTTACTTGACAGAGACACAGCCAGCGAGAGAGGGAACACAAGCAGGGGGAGTGGGAGAGGAAGAAGCAGGCTTCTGCTGAGCAGGGAGCCCGATGCAGGGCTCGATCCCAGGGACCTGGGATCATTCCCTGAGCAGAAGGCAGATGCTTAACGACTGAGCCACCCAGGCGCCCCTGGGTTACTTTTCATTACTGTCTTCCAGGTCATTAATTTATTCCTCTGCTTCCTATAGCCTGCTACATATTCCATCCAGTGTATTTTAATTTCACATATTATGTTCTTCATCTCTGGTTCTGTTTTATCCCTTTTTTTAAGGGTCTCACTGATGCTTTCCACTTTTTTTTGTTGTTAGAGATTTATTAGCATGTGTGTGGAAGGGGGAGGCAAAAGGAAAGGGAGGAAGAGAATCTTAAGCAGACTCCCCACTGAGTGAGGAGTCTGAGATGGGGCTCAATCTCATGTCCCTGAGATCATGACCTAGCCAAAATCAACAGTCAGACACTTAACTGACTGAGCCACCCAGGCACCCCAGAGGTCCTCCACTCTTATTTCAAGTCCAATGAATATCTTCATGATTACTTTAAATTCTCTATCAGGCATATTACTTATTTCAGTTTCACTCAGGTCTCTTGCTGTGGTTTGGTCCTCTTCTTTCATTTGGGACATATGCCTCTGACTCCTCGTTTTGTCTCTCTGTGTCTGTTTCTGTGTGTTAGGAAAGTCAGCTGCATCTCTTGTTCTTGAAGGTAACGGCCTTCTGAAGAAGAGGTCCTGTAGTGCCCTGCAGTGCAGTGTCCCCTGTTCCCCAGCACCTGGTGCTTCAGGGAGTGTCTCCTGTGTGCGCTTCCTATGCTCTGCTCTTGAGTCCTGGCCTCTTTTCCCTTCAGTTCAGTTGTTTACAGAGGCTCTCTTTTCCTGTTGTGGGTAGTGTTTGGTCCCCAGCCCAGTGTCTTTTAGCAATTTGAATATATCATGCCACTCCTTTCTGGCCTGCAAAGCTTCTGCTGAAGAATCTGCATATAGTCTCATTGGGGCTCCTCTGTATGTAACAAGTTTTTTGTTTGTTTGTTTTACTCTTGCTGCTTTCAGTATTCTCTGTCTTACACTTTCGACATTTCAATTATATTGTGTCTTGTGGGTCTTTTTGGGTTTGTCTTATTCAGAACTTTTTTGGTTTCCTGGATCTGAAGTTTCCTTCCTGAAGTTAGGGACATTTTCAGCAATTATTTTTTAAAATAAGTTTTCTGCCCCTTTTTCTTCTCCTTCTGGGGCACCTATAGTGCAAATTTTGGTCCTTTTGATGTCTGATAAGTTTCAGGCTGTCTTCATTGTTAACATTTTTTTCTTTTAGCTGCTCTGATTCAGTGAGTTCCTCAAAATAACTGACCCTTTCTTCTCCATCTATTCTGTTGAACAGATGGTTACATCTGGATAAGCCCATTGCAAGTTTAATAACATAAGTTGAAAATGTGTTTAATACACCTAACCTACCAAACATCATAGCTTAGCGTAGACTACCTTAAATGTGCTCAGAACACTTACAGTAGCCTGCAGTTAGGCAATATGATCAGTCATCTAACAGTGTATTTTATAATAAAGTGTTGAATATCTCATGTAATTTATTACCATACTGGAAGTGAAAAACAGGATGGTTTTATGGGTACAGAATGGTTGTAAGTGTATCCATTGTTTACCTTTGTGATTATGTGGCTGATTGGGAGCTGTGGCTTGCTGTCACTACCTAGCATCACAAGAGAGTATTGTACTGCATACGCTAGCCTGGTAAAAGATCAAAATTCAGAATTTGAATTATCTTTTCTACCAAGTACATACCACTTTCATACCATTGCAAAGTTAAGAAATCAAAAGATGAACCATTGTAAGTCAGGAACTTTCTGTAGTGTATTCTTCAGCTCTGTGATTTCTGTTTGGTACTTTCCTATATTTTTTCTCTTTGTTGAAGTTCTCCCTGTTTTCTTCCATTCTTCTCACATGTTCAGTGAGCATTTTTGCAACTGTTGATTTGAACTGAATCTTCACTGGGTAAATTATCTCCAATTAAGGTTTTTTCCTGAGGTTTAAATTTTGTTTATTCATTTGAAACATATTACCCTCTCATTTTTCTTGGCTCCCTGTGTTGGCTTCTAGCATTAGATGAAACAGCCACCTCTCTGTCTTGAAGGAGTGGCTTCTTGTAGGAGATGAACTTTGTCGTTCACACCTGCCCTAGATCTTGGTTGCCTCTCAAACCTTTGTGATGGTCCAAGCAGCCTATTTCATTTATAATAGCTCCTAGTATTTGAGGGTATGCCAAGACTTGTTAGTGTCAGCACCTAGATTCGGGCTGATTGGAAGCCAGACCCTCAAGGCAGCTGTTTTTAAACTATGTGAATATGTCTGTACAGTCCTATGGGGTCATAAGTGTAAGCCCTACCGGCCACCACAGGTGAGCAATCTGGAGGTGTCCTCAGGTGGTAGTTGTGAAAATTGGGGCTCCAGTCACGTATGTAAGCTCCTTTCTGGGAGATACTGGCAAGCTATAGGTCCAAAGATGGCCTCCCTCAGCCTACCTTCCCTGAGAGTCCCTCAGTAGACCCCTAGATGTGTGCCAGACCTGGAGCCTGCCCCTCAGGCTGAAGCTCCAGGACAAGCAAATAGGCCTCTTTCACAGAAAGACTAGGGCTGTTTTCAGGGTGCGGTTTATGCAATGCTCTGGGAGTGGTAGTCTGCCAACAACTGTCTCTCCGATTGTTAACAACCCCATGGGACACCCCTGACCACCCCCCACCCCACCTCCAGAAGCAGACATTGTCTGGGTGTCATCTGCAAAAACCAGATGACCAGTTGTAAAGGCAGGGCACCTGACGCATGTAGGAAGGAGGTCCCCCTCTGGAGCCCCTGGCATTCTAGAGTGCCACGGAGAAGGAGTGTGGACATGGTGCCTGCCAGCTGGAGCAAGGCAGGATAAGTGTCAAGATGGCACCGGGGGGGAGGCGGGGCATAAAGAGAAAAGAAAAATTAAAAAATGGCACTTGCCTGCTCTAGCAAGGTAGAGGTGGAGCACAAAAATGGCACCCACCAGCCTCTCTTTCTGGAGAGTATCCCAGCAGGTCCCTACCCCTCAGTCCAAAGCTTTAAAATTTTCAAATGAGCCTGTTTCACATAAAGTATGGGTGCTTTTGAAACAGCTGCTTCTGTGCTGTGCTCTGGGGCGAGTAAGTCTCCATGCAAGCCGTTGAAGAGCTGCTTCTCAGTTTGCCACAGCCCCATGATGCTTAGGGGCTTAAGCCCCACTGGTTTTCAAAACTAGATGTGTTGGGTGCTGGTCTCTCAAGTTCAGGTCTTAAGCATTGAGGTGCCACATCTGGGGTATGAACCCTTCAGCCCTTAGGGAGACTCCCGGGGTTTTGAGTTCCTCCTGAGTGTGGGTTGCTGCACCACCAGGAAGGGTGTGTGGCGAGGTTGTGTCTCAGCCTTTCCTACCTGCTTCTGTGTGATTTCCTTCTCACTTGACCAATATGCAAAACTCCTCCACTGGTTTTTAGGGGTTCGTGGGTTTTTTCCCCCCATAGGAACTTATTTCATGTAGATTCAGTGTGTCTGTGGGAAGAAGGGAGTTCAGGATTTTCCTATGTCACCTTTTTTTCCTGCTAATGGAATGTGCTACATGATTGATTACTGAATTTTTAAATTTTTTTTAAAGATTTTATTTACATATTTGACTGAAAGAGAACTCAGCCAGGGGAGCAGCAGGCAGAGGGAGAGGGAGAGTGAGAAGCAGGCCCGCCAAGCAGGGAGCCCTATGCAGGTCTCTATCCCACGACCCTGGGATCATGACCTGAGCTTAAGGCAGATGCTCAACGACTGAGTCACCCAGGAGCCCCTACTGAATTTTTTTAGAAGATTTATTTATTTATTTAAGAGAGAGGGAGAGAGAGAGAGAGCATGCACACAGTGGGGAGATGCAGAGGGAGAGAGTCCCAAGCAAACTCCATGCAGAGCGTGGAGCCCAATGCAGGGCTGGATCTCAGGACCCCAAGATCACGACCTGAGCCAAAAACAAGGGTCAGATGTTTAACAGCTGGGCCATCCATGTACCCCTGATATTTTAATCACTCTTACATTTTCTAGTATATTCCCCTAGGTATTGATCTGTTTTCTTATGTGACTTAATTCATATGATAATCTACTTGAAATGTCTGGGTTTTTTTGTTTATAACTATGTCACCATCTTGAACTGGACATCCTCTTCTGTTTTTTTGGAAGCGTTTGAGAGGATTGGTGATAATCCTTATTTAAATGTTTGGTAAAATTCACCTGTGAAGCCACCTGGTCCTGGGAGATTTTTGTTATCGATCCAATCTTCTTATTAATACTTGGTCTATTCAGATTTTCTGTTTCTTCCTGATTCAGTCTTAGTGGGTTGAATGTTTCTAAGAATTTTTCCATGATTCCTAGGTTGTCCAGTTTGTGTATTGTTTAAAATGCATAGTAGCCTCTTAACAATCTTTTATGTATCTGTGGTAATGTCTCCTTTTTTATTTATAATTTTGTTGATTTGCGTCTTCTCTTTTCCTCAGTCTAGCTAAAGGCTTATCAATTTTGTTTATCTTTTCAAAGAACTCTTAGTTTTGTCATGTAGTAGGTTTTGAAATCAGGAAATATGAGTCCTCCAGTTTTTTTGTTCTTTTTCAAAATTGTTTTGGTTATTCAGGGTCCCCTGAGATTTCATGTGGATTTTACGATGAGTTTTTCTATTCCTGTAAAAAATGTCATTGGGATTTTGATAGGGATTACACTGGGTAAATTTAGTAGATTGCTTTGGGTAATATGACATTTTAGCAATACTAAGTCTTCCAGTCCATGAACATGGGATGTGATCCCATTTATGTATGTCATCTTTAATTTCTTTCAGCAGCCTTTCGTAGATTTCATCCTGCAAGTCTTTTATCTTTCCTGTTAAGTTCATTCCTAAATATTTTATTCTTTGTGGTGTTATTGTAAATGCAGTTGTTTTCTCATTTTCTTTTCTGATTATTTATTGTACATATATGGAAGCAAAACTGACTTTTGTGTGTTAATTTTATATCCTATTACTTTGTTGAATTTATCCTAACAGTTTTCTTTTTGCAAAATATTTATGGCTTTCTACATTTAAGATCCTAATATCTGCAAACAGGTAATTTTACTTCTTTCCAATTTGGACAACATTTATTTCTTGTTTAATTGCTCTGGCTATAAGTACTGTGTTGAATAGGGGTGGTGAAAATGGGCATCCTTCCCTTGTTCCTGATCTTAGAGGAGAAGCTTAAAAATATTTTTTAAAAGTCAAATGCAGATAAGAAAACTTGATCTTCATAAGTTGAGTGGGTATTTATGCATGCAGGGTTTGCCACAAATGTCCTTTAAATGGCCAGTTCTTAGTTGAATTTGTTTAACTTTGTCATTTCATTTGAATTTTAATGGTTTAATTTAAAAACAACCTTTTAGGGGCGCCTGAGTGGCACAGCGGTTAAGCGTCTGCCTTCCGCTCAGGGCGTGATCCCGGCGTTTTGGGATCTAGCCCCACATCAGGCTCCTCCGCTAGGAGCCTGCTTCTTCCTCTCCCACTCCCCCTGCTTGTGTTCCCTCTCTCGCTGGCTGTCTCTATCTCTGTCGAATAAATAAATTAAAAAATCTTAAAAAAAAAATTTAAAAACAACCTTTTAGGAATACATCTCTGCAGAAATCAGTGTAAAGTAAGTAATGGAACATGAACATATATAACAAAGGATGATATTCTATGATAGTTTTATATTGTCACAGATCTGACATTTTGGAACATTCTTTAATATTGAAATAAGTTAATATTGTCAAATGCAGGGACAGAGTAAATGATTCGGAGTCCTTTGGGATGTAATGCGTAAGAGAGTATCTATGCCAGCCCACTCTTGGTTAATGTCCCACCACCACTTAAGGGAAATTTCAGTAAACTATTTTGAAGAAATTTTTTTTTTTTTGAGAGAACAGGAGTTAATACACTAAAACATGGCAGTGCTGAAGTATAAATGTTATATTGAAAGCCAGGAAGCCTAAGTAAACATATGTCAACCAGTGTCTTTTTCCTGTGACTTTCTGTTAAAGATACAGGTTGAACCATATGAAATTGTTGATATTTATCAAACTTTGACTATAAAAATGTCAATTTAATGTGGGGTTCACCTAAAAAAAAACCCTAATTTATAGCAAATACTTAGTACTTACTCTGCTAGTCCATTTTCTAAGCATTTTACGTTACTCGGTCCTTACAGCAGCCCTATGAAATGGGTATTTTCATTGTTCCTGTTTTACAGTTAGAAGACCGTGTTCCTAATGGATGCATTGAATAAACACCAAGCCTCCGCTCCATGCTAAACATGATAAGCACTGTGGATAGATATGAAGCTTTTTTCAAGAGGGAGTGAGAAATGAACACAGGCCAAGTTAAATGTTTAGCATTTTTGAGAGCCATATATAAAGCAATAAAAATAAATGTCATATATTACGAGGCTGGGTTATTAAACAATGTAATATACTTTTAGGCAACGAGAATACCTTGCATGAGACTTACTAGACAATGCCTAAGTTCAGGGCCAACAACGATCCCAGGGGTATCACCTTAAGTAAGAGTCTGAACTTCTCTTAGCTGCGGTTTGTCTGTCTTCATGGTGGGCTCCTCCTCCCACCTCACCAGTGTTGTGAGGATTAGCAGAGTGGAAAGTGCATGGCATACTGGAAACATTTGGTGGAGAGGGGGCTTTTTTATCGGTCAAATGATTGCAGCACTTGCTGGTTTTCAAAGCATTCTCATTTATATTGTGCCTACATTTGCTGAGTATCGGCAGATTTGGGACCAAAAGCCAGGTGTTTTGAATGAGTCTTTTGCTGACTGTTTCTGATGACTTTGAGGACAGGTGCCACCTTGCGGAGCTGTGGGTCCACTCAGAGCTCTGTGCTCGGGATGCCTTGGGGGCTCAGTTGGCTAAGCGTCTGTCTTTGGCTCAGGTCATGATCTCACGGTCCTGGGATCAAGTCCCGCATCAGGCTCCTTGCTAAGCGGGGAGCCTGCTTCTCCCTCTGCTTGCCACTCCCCCTGTTTGTGTTCTCTCTGACAAATTAAATCTTTAAAAAACAACAACAACAACAACAACAACTCTGTGTTCACTAAGAACATGATGAAGACTAGGACATGGTCCCTGACCTTGGGAGCCTGCTGATGCATAGGAGGGGCGGCACGTGAATAAATCTCTTTCAAGGATGTCTCAGAAAGCCCATGTAAGGTATGGAAATAGTACTGAGAAGGGTGTGGTTAACCCTTCACTTTGCTGAGGGTGGATATTGGACCAGCATTTTTAAGGGTAAGGGTTTGTCTTCAGAGAGGTGGGCATACCATGCGCGCCGGCCCACGGAGGAACTGCCAGTGACCTGACGTGCTGAGACATGGAGAGGGAGATGCTGGCAGGGCAGGCAGGACGCAGCCTGTGAGGGGGCCCGATGGGCCCAGTCAGGGAGTTTAGACATTCACATGAGGAAAAAGGAAGTCATCAAAAGGGCTGAGGCTGAGTGGAACCTGACTAGGTCTGTGTTTTAGGAAGATCATCTCTGTGCAACCTCTAGGGATGGATTAAAGATGCAGGAGAGACCGGGAGGTATGTCTGGAGATTTTTGCAGTAATCCACATGAGGGACAACTGGAGTCCAGACTAGAGCAGAGGAAGTGGAGAAGAGGTTGTGACTGACTGAATGTGGTCACAGAGGGTAGAGACTGAGCTGGGCCACCAACCCCAGGGAGCCTACCCAGACATCTCTCTCGTGGCCCCTTCCTTGACAACCCAAGCTCTGGACTGGCAGCATTAACATCACCTGGGAGCTTGGTAGAACTGGAGACTCTCAGAACTCTCCCAAGACCTCCTTGAACTAGAATCTGCATCTTTAGGAGATCCCTAGTTGAGTCCTGTGCAGGAAGTTTGAGAAGCAGGGCTCTGGGAAGCATTGCTTCCATTCCCCCTTTCATGATTAGCTGACCTCTAGCATGAACCTCCATTTTGGAAAAGATGGAGTCACGGTGAAGAGGCAGGATTGGAAGGCCTGTCGCAATGTGAATGTGTTCAGTGGTGTAGGCATCAGAAATATGTGGCTAATGGAGGAGAACCAGGTTTGAGACGCACAGGACCACGCAGATGGCAGGGAGACCAGACAGAATCCACATTTGTAGTATGCGTTCACTTGTAACAGTCTGTAGGTGGGACCTCTGTTGATTGTCCAGCACCTAAGCCTGGCTGGCTGGAGGGGATTTTTAAAAATCAACAGCAAGGACTTCACCTTGCTACTGAGAAAGTTACCTCAGAACCTTCGCTCCTAACAGCCGAGCTGGCACAGGACGAAACGTTTTAGGGCCCATTGCAGGCTCTCACTGGTGTCCTGACTCTGCAGTTCTGGACACATCGTTCTGTGATCAGATGTTAAGATCTGAGCCTGGGTGGCTCAGCCATTAAGCGTCTACCTTCGGCTCAGGTCATGATCTCAGGGTCCTGGGATCGAGCCCCGCATCAGGCTCCCTGCTCCACGGGAAACCTGCTTCTCTCTCTCCCACCCCCCTTGCTTGTGTTCCTTTTCTTGCTGTCTCTCTCTCTGCCAGATAAATAAATAAAATCTTTTAAAAAAATGTTAAGATCTAAGTGAATGTCCCCCAAATACATGAAAGTGCCTGTGTTCCCACCGCCCCACCGACAAAGGGTGTGGTCCCACTTTTGAGTCTGCGGTGTGAGGACGAGAAACACATCTTCCTGTGGTTTGAATCTGCATTTCTCTAATTAGGAGTGGCCGCGAACGTCATGTTGACAGGCTGCCCTTGGAGAGCTCCATTTGTGAGCTATCTTTTCAAATGTCTTTAGTCCATTTTTTTTTCTACAAGATTTTTGGTTGTCTAAAATTTTTTTTAAGTTTCTTCACATCAGTTAGAGGTTTTGCCCCATAATCTGTGATACACGTTGCGCATACTTTCTGCCAGTCTATCATTTCTTTTCACTTTGCCTATGGTGCTTGTTTTTGCCATGAAAACGTGATATGTTGCTGTATACTCACCTTTATCGACATGATGGATTCCGTCGATTTTTTTCGAAATGCTGAACCAGCTTTGCATTCCTGGGATAAACCCCAGTTGGCCATGATTCTTTTTAGGTGCTCTTATTCTCCGTTGGCTAGGAATTTCTTGAGAATTTTCAATGTCTTCTTGAAGGACATTGCTTAGTGGTGTTCTTTTTCTGTAATGTCTTTTTCTGATTTTGGTGTTGAGTGATGCTAACCTTCTAAAACGAATTAGGACATCTTCCCTCTTCTATCCTAAAAGAGTTTGTGTAGAGTTGGCATTATGTTTTCTTAAATATTTGGTACAATTTGCCCAAAACATCTGGGCCTGGAGTTTCTATTGCTGGAAGGTTTTGTACAAGTTTAATTTCTATAATAGATACAAACTGTTCAGGTTATCTGTTTCTTCTTGATTAAACTTTGGTAGTTTGTGTCTTTTAAGGAATTTCTCTACTTTGTTTAAGTTGTCAAATTAATGAGCATAAAGCTGTTCATACTAGTCTCTTATCCTTTTAACATTTGTGGTGTCGGTAGTGATGCTCCTTTCTTCTTTCATTTTTATTGTTTGCTATTTGCGTCTTCTCTCTTCTTGTTCCCTTGGTCAATTTGGCTAGATCTGAACTTTGGTATTTTTTTTTAAAGATTTTATTTATTTATTTGACAGAGATAGAGAGACAGCCAGCGAGAGAGGGAACACAAGCAGGGGGAGTGGGAGAGGAAGAAGCAGGCTCACAGCGGAGGAGCCTGATGTGGGGCTCGATCCCACAATGCCGGGATCACGCCCTGAGCTGAAGGCAGATGCTTAACCGCTGTGCCAACCAGGCGCCCCTGAACTTCGGTATTTTATAAGAGAAAAACTTTGTCGTTTCTCTATTCTTAATTACATTGATTTCTTCTCTTCATTTTCTCATTTCGGCTTGATTTGGGTCTAATTACCTTTTTCTCTAGTTTCTTAAAGTGGAAGCTAGATCATTGTTTTGAACTTTTTTCTTATTTTTAAAGTAGCTATATTGTGGTATAATTATCATACCATACTGTTCACCCATTGGAAGTGTACAACTTAGTGTATTCAGTTCTTTGCAATAATCACCACAATTTTCGAGCTTTTTATCCCCTCAGAAAGAAATCCTGGATCTTTTTAGCTACCTTTATTAGCTACCTAATAAACTTTTTGTTTAGTAAGTATTGTTAAAATACAACGTTATCTTAGTTTCAGGTGTGTGACATAGTGAATAGAGAATTCTGTGGGTTATTAAGCTGGGCTCACCGCTCTAAATATAGTTACCATCTGTCACCATACAGTGTTGTTTATTACAATATTATTGACTATAATTTATGCTATACTTTCATCCCTGTGACTTATTTCTATGTAACTAGGTTAGTACTTCCTAATCTCCTCCTCCTATTTTGCGCATCTCCCCAAACCCCTCCCCTCTGGCAACCACCAGTTCTCTGTATTTATGATTGTTTCATTTTTTTTCTTTTTTTAGACTCCACATATAAGTGATGTCATACGGTATTTGTTTTTCTTTGTCTGACTTCACCTAGCATAATACCCTCTGAGTCCATCCATGTTGTCACAAATGGGAAGATCGCCATTGTTTTCTTATGGCTGAATATGATTCCATAGTGTATATACACCACACGTTCTTTCTCCATTCATCCATCAGCGGACTCAGGTTGCTTCCATATCTTGGCTGTTTGTAAGTAATGATGCAGTAAACTTTGGGGTGCATTTATCTTTCTGAATTAGTATTTTCATTTATGCTTAGATAAATACCCAGTAGTAGAATTATCAGATCATATAGTATTTCTATTTTTAATTGTTAGAGGAACTTCCGTATAGTTTTCCACCATGTTTGTGCCAATGTTCATTCTCACCAACAGTGCATGAGGGTTCCCTTTTCCCCACATTCTTGCCAACACTTACTTCTTGTTTTTTTCTTACTGGCCATTCTGATGAGTGTGAAGTGGTATCTCATTGCAGTTTTGATTTGCATTTTCCTGATAATGAGTGGTGTTGAGCATCTTTTCACATGTCTGTTGGCCATCTGTTGTCTTTGGAAAAATGTCTGTTCCGGTTCTCTGCCCATTTTTTAATCAGATTATTTGTATTTTTGGTGTTGAGTTATAAAAGTTCTTCATGAATTTTGAATATTAACCCCCTATCAGTTATATCATTTGCAAGTATTTTCTCCTATTCAGTGGGTTACCTGTTTGTTTTGCTGATGGTTTCCTTCACTGCTCAAAACCTTTTAATTTTGGTGTAGTCCCAGTAATTTGTTTTTACTTTTGTTTCCCTTGCCTGAGGCAACCTATCTAGAAAAATGTTGCTAAGGCTGATGTCAAAAAGATCACTGTCTGTGTTTTCTTTAAGAAGTTTTATGGTTTCTGTGATCTCACTCATGTGGAATTTAAGAAATAGAACAGATGAACATATGGGAGGGGGGAAAAGAGAGAGGGAAACAAAATATGAGATTCTCTTTTCTGTTTTTTAAAATTTTAATTAACATACAGAGCAGTATTGGTTTCTGGAGTAGAATTCAGTGATTTATCACTTACATACAGCACCCAGTGCTCATCCCATCAGGCACCCTCCTTAATACCCATCTAGCCCATCCCCCACACATCTCTCTCCATCAACCCTGTTTGTTCTCTATCATTAAGAGTCTCTTGTGGCTTGTTTCTCTCTCCTTTTTTTTTCTTTTCACTCTTCCCATATGTTCTTCTGTTTTCTTTTTAGAATTCCTCATATGAGTGAAATCGTGTGGCATTTGTCTTTCTCTGACTTATTTCACTTAGCATAATACTCTCTAGTTCCATCTGCATGGTTGCAAATGGCAAGATTTCATTCCTTTTTATGGTTGACTAATAGTCCGTCATATATATACCACATCTTCTTTATCCATTCATCAGTCAGTGGACATTTGGGCTCTCTCCATAGTTTGGCTATTATTCATAATGCTGCTGTAAACATCAGGGTGCATGAACCCCTTCAAATCTGTATTTTTGTATCTTTGGAGTAAATAGCTAGTAGTGCAATTGCTGGATTGTAGGGTAGGTGTATTTTTAACTTTTTGAGGAACCTCCAAACTGTTCTCCAGGATGGGTGTACCAGTTTGCATCCCCACCAACAGTACAAGAGGGTTCCCCTTTCTTCTCATTCTTGCCAAGACCTGCTGTTTATTCTGTTGTTAATTTTAGCCATTCAGGGCTCAGTCAGTTAAGCATCTGCCTTCGGCTCAGGTCATGATCCCAGGGTCCTGGGATCGAGTCCTGCATCGGGCTCCCTGCTCAGTGGGGAGTCTTCTTCTCCCTCAACCCCCTCCCCCCCACTCATGATCTCTCTCTCTCTCAAACTCATTCTCTCTCTCTCAAACAAATAAATAAAATCTTTTTAAAAATTTTAGCTGTTCTGACCAGTGTGAGGTGGTATCTCATTGTGGTTTTGATTTGCATTTCCTTGATAAGTGATGTTAAGCATCTTTTCATGTGGCTGTTAGCTGTCTGGATGTTTTCTTTGAAAAAGTGTCTATTCATGTTTTGCCCATTTCTTTATCGAATTGTTTTTTGGGCGTTGAATTTGATAAGTTCTTTATAGATTTTGGATACTAACCCTTTATGAGATAATGTCATTTGCAAATATCTGCTCCCATCCTGTAGGCTGCCTTTTACTTTTGTTGATGGTTTCTTTTGCTGTACAGAAGCTTTTTATCTTGATAAAGTCCCAGTAGTTCATTTTTTTTCTTTTGTTTCCCTTGCCTCTGGAGATGTATCTAGTAAGAAGTTGCTGTGGCTGAGGTCAGAGAGGTTGCTGCCTGTGTTCTCTACGATTTTGATGGTTTCCTGAACGACATTTAGGTATTTCATCCATTTTGAATTTATTTTCATGTGTGTTGTAAGAAAGCCATCCAGTTTCATTCTTCTGCATGTTGGTGTCCAGTTTTCTCAACATCGTTCGTTGAAGAGACTGTCTTTTTTTCCATTGAATGTTCTTTCCTGCTTTGTCAAAGACTAGTTAACCATGTAGTTGTGAGTCCATATCTAGGTTCCCTATTCTGTTCCATTGGTCTGTTTTTGTGCCAGTACCATACTGTCTTGATGACTACAGCTTTGTAATATAACTTGAATTCTGGAATCATGATGCCTCCAGTTTTGTTTTTCTTTTTCAGAATTGCTTTGGCTATTCGGGGTCTTTCATGGTTCCATTCAGATTTTAGGACTGTGTATGTTCTAGCTCTGTGAAAAATATTGTGGGATTTTGATAGGGATTGCATTAAATGTGTAGATGGTTAAAATGTCTTTACTAACCAAAGCAATGTTTGTTCTTCCAATCCATGAGCATGGGATGCTTTTCCATTTCTTTGTGTCCTCTTTAATTTCTTCCATAAGTGCTCTATAGTTTTCAGAGTACAGGTTTTTTACCTCTTTAGTTGGGTTTATTCCTAGGTATCTTATTGTTTTAGGTGCAATTGCAAATGGGATCGATTTCTTGATTTTTTTTTCCTGCTGCTTTGTTACTTGCTTTGAAATGCAGCAAATTCTTTACATTGATTTTATATCCTGCAACTTTGCTGAATTCATATATTCTAGTGATTTTTTTTTGGTGGAGTCTTTTGGGTTTGCTACATAGAGTATCATGTCGTCTACAAATAGTCAAAGTTTGACTTCTTCCTTGCCATTTCGAATGCCTTTTACTTCTTTTTGTTGTCTGATTGCTGAGGCTAAGACTTCCAGTACTATGTTAATTAGTAATGGTGAAACAAGTCATCCTTGTCTTGTTCTTGACCATGGGGGAAAAGCTCTCATTTTTTTCCCCATCAAAGATGATATTAACTGTGGGTCTTTCATATATGGCCTTTATGATGTTGAGATAGGATCCATTTATCCCTGCTTTATTGAGGGTTTTTATCAAGAAAGGATGCTGTATTTTGTGAAATGCTATTTCTGCCTCTATTGACAGGATCATGTGGTTCTTACCCTTTCTTTTATTAATGTGGTGTATCATATTGATTGATTTGCAAATATTGAACCACCCCTGCAACCCAGAAATAAATCCCACTTGATGGTGGTGAATAGTCCTTTTAATGTACTGTTGAATTCGATTTGCTAGTATTTTATTGAGAATTTTTGCATCCCTGTTCATTGGGGATATTGGCCTGTAATTCTTTTTAGTGGGATATTTGGTTTTGGAATTAAGATAATGCTGGCTTCACAGAATAAGTTTGGAAGTTTTTCTTTTCTTCCCTTTCCTTTGTCCTTTCCTTTCCTTTCATTCTTTGGAACAGCTTGAGAAGAATATGTATTAACTCTTCTTTAAATGTCTGGTAAAATTCCCCTGGGAAGTCATCTATCCCAGGACTTTTGATTGCTGGGAGATTTTTGATTACTGATTGGATTTCTTTGCTGGTATGGGTCTATTCAAATTTTCTATCTCTTCCTGTTTGTTTTGGTAGTCTGTAGGTTTCTAGGAATTTGTCCATTTCTTCCAGTTTGCCCAGTTTGTTGCATATAATTTTTCCATTTATTGTCTTATAATTGTTTGTATTTCTGTGATGTTGGTTGTGTTCTTTTTCATTTGTGACTTTATTCAAGTTCTTTCTCTTTTCTTTTTGATAAGCCTGTCTAGGGGGTTGTCAATTTTATTAATTCTTTTGAAGAATCAGCTCTTTGTTAACCTGTTCTACTGTGTTTTGTTTGTTTTTCTTATATTGTTTATTTCTACTCTAATCTTTATTATTTCCCTTCTTCTGCTAGCTTTAGGCTTTATTTGCTGTTCCTTTTCTAGCTCCTTCAGGTGTAAGATTAGGTTGTATAGTTGAGACTTTTCTTGCTTCTTGAGGTAGGCCTATATTGCAATATACTTCTCTCTCAGGACTGCCTTTGCTGGATCCCAAAGGTTTTGGACAGTTGTGTTTTCATTTTTATTTGCTCCCGTGTATTTTTTAATTTCTTTTTTGACTTCCTGGTTAGCCATTCATTCTTTAGTAGTATGTTCTTTAACCTCCATGTATTTGTGGTCTTTCCAAGTTGTTTCTTGCAGTTGACTTCAAGTTTCATAGCACTGTGGTCTGAAAATATGCACGGTATGATCTTGATCTTTTTGTACTTGTTGAGAGCTGATTTGTGACACAGTATGTGATGTATTCTGGAGAATATTCCATGTGAACTAGAAAAGAATGTCTATTCTGCATTAGGATGAAATATTCTGAATATATCTGTTAAGTCCAGTGTGTCATTCAAAGCCATTGTTTCCTTGTTGATTTTCTGCTTAGAAGATCTGTCATTGCTATAAGTGAGGTGTTAAAGTTCCCTACTATTATTAAATTATTATTGATGAGTTTGTCAATTATCAATTTATGTATTTTTGATTGATTTATCAATTGATTTATATATATATATACATATATATGTATATATATACATATATATATGTGTATATATATATATATGTATATATATATATATACGTATACACACACACACTCCCAAGTTGGGGGCATAAATGTTTATAATTGTTAGGTCTACTTGATGGATAGACCCTTTAATTATGATATAATGCCCTTCCTCATCTCTTGTTACAGTCTTCGTTTTAAAATCTAGTTTTCTTTTTTTTTTTTAAGATTTTATTTATTTATTTGACGAGAGGGAGACAGCCAGCAAGAGAGGGAACACAAGCAGGGGGAGTGGGAGAGGAAGAAGCAGGCTCATAGCGGAGGAGCCTGATGTGGGGCTCGATCCCAGAACTCCAGGATCACGCCCTGAGCCAAAGGCAGATGCTTAATGACTGAGCCACCCAGGTGCCCCAAAAATCTAGTTTTCTGATATAAGTATGGCTGCTCTCATTTTTTTTTTAATGTCCCTTCTCATGATAGATGGTTCACCATCCCCTCACTTACAGTCTGCAGGTGTTTTTAGATCTAAAATGAGTCTCTTATAGGCAGCATATAGATGGATCTAGTTTGTTTTTTTTAATCCATCTGATACCCTAATGTCTTTTTGATTGGAGCATTTAGTTCATTTACACTCAGGATGATTATTGAGAGATACAAATTTAGTTCCAATATGTTACCTGGAGAGTTGGTGTTTCTGGTGATGTTCTCTGGTCCTTTCTAGTCTTTGTTGCTTTGGGTCTTTTTTTTTTTTTTTTTTTCCTCCGCTCAAAGAGTCCCCCTTAAAATTTCTTGCCAGGCTGGTTTAGTGGTCATGAACTCCTTTAGTTTTTGTTTTGGAAACCCTTTATCTCTCCTTCCATTATGAATGATAGTCTTGCTGGATAAAGAGTTCTTGGCTGAATATTTTTCCCATTCAACACGTTGACTATTTCCTGTCACTTTTTTCTGGCCTGCCCAGTTTCTGTAGATAGGCCTGCTGTGAACCTGATCTGTCTTACCTTGTAGGTTAAGGACTTTTTTTCCCTTGCTGCTTTTAGAATTCTTTCCTTGTCTAAGTATTTTGTGAATTTGACTATGATATATGCCTTAGTAGTTGTGAGCTTTTGTTGAATTTAATGGGAGTTCTCTGTTCTTCTTGAGTCCTTCTGCAGATTAGGGAAGTTTTCAGCTATAAGTTGTTCAAATAAACCTTCTGCCCCCTTTCCTCTCCGTCTGTTGGGACTCTTATGATATAAATGTTCCTATGTTTTAATAAGTCACTGAGTTCCCTAAGCCTACCCTCGTGATCCATTACCTTTCTTTCCCTCTTCTTTTCAGCTTCACTCTTTTCCATATTTGTATCTTCTGTGTCACTGATTGACTCCTCTGCTTCGCCCGTCCTGGTTTTTATGGCCTCCACTTAAGATTGCATCTCCGTTATAGCATTTTTAATTTCAACCTGACTAGATTCTAGTTCTTTTATCTCTGCAATAAAGGATTCTCTGGTGTCTTCTATGCTTTTTTTCAAGCCCAGCTAGTATCCTTATAACCGTTGTTTTAACTTCTAGTTCAGACATCTTCTGTCTGTACTGATTAAATTCCCAGCTGTGAGTTCTACCTCCTGTTCTTTTTTGGGGGGCGAATTTCTCCATCTCATTATTTTGTCCGTGGAAGAAAGGAAGAAAGAGGAAACAAAAAAAACCTAGATCCTGGGAGTGTTTTGGTCTGCTTGTTAAAAGAATCTAGATCTCAGAATAAAAAAATAAAATGAAATGAAAATAAAAAATAAGTATGTATAAAGTATATGTATACAAATAACTTTTTCCTTTTTTAAATTTAAATTCAATTAACATAGTGTATTATTAGTTTCAGATGTGAAGTTTAGTGATTGATCAGTTGCATATAACACCCAGTGCTTATTTGCATATAACACCCAGCACTTATTCCGTCAAGTGCCCTCCTTAATGCCCATCACCCAGTTACCCCATCTTCCCAACCACCTCCACTCCAGTAACCCTCAGTTTGTTTCCTATAGCGAAGAGTCTCTTATGGTTGGTCTTCCTCTTTGATTTTGTCTTTTCTTTTTCCCCTCCCTTCCCCTATGATCCTCTTTTTTCTTAAATTCCACATATCAGTGAAATCATATGATAATTGTCTTTCTCTGATTGACTTATTTTATTTAGCATAATACCCTCTAGTTCTGTCCATGTCATTGTAAATGGTGAGATCTCATTTCTTTGATGGCTGAGTAAAATTCCATTGTGTATATATATACCACATATTTTTTATCCATTCATCTGTCCATGGACATCTGGGCTCTTTCCATAGTTTGGCTATTGTGGACATTGCTGCTATAAACATTGGGGTGCAGGTGCCCCTTCAGATCACTGTTTGTATCCTTTGTGTAAATACCTAGTAGTGCAACTGCTGGGTTGTAGGGTAGCTCTACTTTTAACTTTTGAGGACCCTCCATACTGTTTTCCAGAGTGGTTGTACCAGCTTTCATTCCCACCAGCAGCGTAAGAGCATTCCCCTTTCTCCACATCCTCCCCAAAAATAAAAATTTTGAAAATTAATAAAAAATTGAAAGAATTGAAAAAAATAAAATAAATGAAAAAATAATAATAAAGACTACAAGTAAAAAGAAAGCTAGATCCTATTTCCCCTAGAGCTGGAGTTTTGCAGCACTCTATGATTAGTAGACTTGGTGTAAGCTGGTTATTTGCTGGTCTTCTGGGGAAGGGGGCCTATTGGGCGGATTCTTAGGTGGACTTACCCTAGTGGAAATATGCCTCCAGTGCACAGGGAGGCAGGGCCCTGGGTAAGCGGCTCTGGCCTCCACCAGGTGGTGCTGTTTTGGTCTCTGGAGACAGTGCCCATGGGCGGGATGAATGTGGTGGTGCCCTGCTCTCTAGCCCGGCAGCTGAAATTCCACTCTCCTCCCCCAACTCTTCAGTGAGCCCCCTCGCAGATCAATCACTCTTGTGTCCCTGGTTTCTGTCACAACCCTGCGTTTGTTCACCCTGCCTGTGTCTGAGCTTTTTTTTATCTCAGGCGTGTGACTGAGTTTCAAAACTCCAACAAATTCTAGGGACTCCCTTGGTGTGCACCCACACTGTTCCTCTGGGGGAGGGTCTGGCCAAGCTTTTGCCTTTTGCTGCCCTGTCCCAAGAAAGTGGTTGCAGTTTATGGCAAAACCAGAGCAGAAAGCCGGCACCAAGACTCACTGTTCTCAGCTGGTGTCCCCACTCCTATGCCTGGCGACAGTGCCCACTTCATCACCACCTGTTCTTGTGATGCAGGGAATCCTCAGACCACTCTGTCACACCTGGGATTCCTCCCCACTTTGCTACTTGAGCACTGTTAAGCCAGGCAAATCCCCCATGATAGCAGACTTCCAAAAGTTCAGATTTGCACTCCATGTTTATAATAGTTTGCAGTAGCTTCCGTAAGCAGGCTTCCTCCCTGCCACCTTATCCACACCTATATCACCCCCAAGTCCACTTCTGTACCTCCTACCGTCCAAAAGGTGGTCGCTTTTCTACTTGTAGACTTGCAGTTTTTGTTCTCTCATCTCTGATTGATTTCTTCAGTGTTCAGAATGATTTGATAACCACCTAGCTGTGTTGGACGGTTGAGACAAGCTTAGGGTCCCCCTACTCCTCTGCCATCTTAACTCTTCAACCATAAGAGACTCAGTGATAGAGAACAAACTGAGAATTGATGGAGGGAGGTGGGTGGGGGGTGGGCTAGATGGGTGATAGTTAATGAGGAGGGCACTTGTTAGGATGAGCACTGGGTGTTGTATGTAAGTGATGAATCACTGAATTCTTCTCCTGAAACCAATATTTGCACTGTGTGTTGACTGACTATAATTTAAATAAAAATTTGAAGGAAAAAAAATAATGAGTTTTATGGTTTCAATTCTCGTATTTAGTTTTGAGTTTATGTAAGTTATAAGAGAGTGGTCTGGTTTCATTCTCTTGCATGTAATCGTCCAGTTTTCCCAACACTATTTATTGAAGAGACTGACTTTTCCCCATCGTATATTCTCACCTCTTTATTGTATACTAATTGAGCAGATTAGTGTTGGTTTATTTCTGGGCTCTATTACTATTCCATTGATCTCTGTGTCTATTTGTGCCAGCGTCATGCTGTTTTGATTACTATAGCTTTGAAATGCATTGTGACACCTGGGTTTGTGATACCTTCAGCTTTGTACCTTTTACTTAAGTTTGCTTTGGTTACTCAGGTTCTTTTGTGATTCCGTGCAAATTTTAGTATTCTAGTTCTGTGAAAAATACTCTTGGTAGGGCACCTGCGTGGCTCAGTTAAGTAAGCATCTGGCTTCAGCTCAGGTCATGATCTCAGGGTCCTGGGATAAAGTCCTGCATCAGGCTTGCTGCTCAGCGAGGAGTTGGTTTCTCCCTTTCCCTCTATCCCTACCCCCTGCTCCTGTTCTCTCTCACTCTCATGCTCTTGCTCTCTCTCAAAATAAACAAAATCTTTTAAAAAGATATTCTTGGTATTTTGATAGGGATTGCATTGAATCTGAAGATTCCATTGGGTAGTATGGGCATTTTCAAAGTATTAATTCTTCAAATCCATGAATATGGTATATCTTTCCATTTGTCCTCTTCAATTTTATAGTTTTGAGAATACAGGTCTTTCACTTCCTTGTTAAATTATTCCTAGGTATTTTATTTTTTTTAGTACAATTATAAATAGAATTACCTTAATTTTTTTCCTGCTACTTCATTATTAGTGTGTCAATATGCAGCTGATTTCTTACATTTTGTATCCTGCAACTTCACTGAATTAATTAGTTTCAAAAGTTTTTTGATGGAGTCTTTAGAGTTTTCTATATATAGTATAATGTTGTCTGCAGATAGTGACAGTTTTATTTCCTCCTTACCTATTTGGTTGTGTTTTATTTCTTGTCTGACTGCTAACAGTTTCAGTACTATATTGAATAAAAGTGGTAAGAGTCGGCATCCTTGGGGCATGTGGGGGCTTGGTTGAGCATCCAACTCTTGATTTCGGCTCAGGTCATGATCTCAGGGTCCTGAGATTGAGCCCCGTTTCGGGCTCAGCACTCAGTGCAGAGTCTTCTTGTCCCTCTCCTTCTGCTCCTCCCCCTGCTCTTGCTTGCTCTTTCTCTCTCTTGAATAAAAAAAATAAAATCTTAAAAAAAAAAAAGTTGGCATCTTTGTCTTGTTCCTGATCTTAAATCAAATAGGGTGTTAGCTGTGGGTTTGTCATATATGGCCTTTATTATATTGAGGACAGTTCCTTCTCTAAGTCCACTTCATTAAGAGTTTATATTATGAACAGATGTCAAATTTTGTCAGATGCTATTTCTGCATTTATTGAGGTGATCATATGGTTTTTATCCTTCATTTTGTTAATGTAATGTATCACATTGATTGAATTATAGATACTGGAGCATTGTTACATCCCTGGAATAAACCCCCCTTGATTGTGTGGAATGATCCTTTTAATATATTATTGAATTCAGTTTGCTAATATTTTGTTGAGGATTTTCGTATTTATGTTCATCAGGGTTATTGGCCTGTAGTTTTCTTTTTTTGTAGTGTCTATGTCTAGTTTTGGTATCGGGGCAATACCTCATAGGATGAATTTGGAAATTTTCCTTCCTTTTTTATTTTTTAGAATAGTTTGAGGAGAATTGGAATTAACTCTTCTCTAACTGTGTTTTGTAGAATTCACCTGTGAATCCGTCTAGTCTGGGACTTCTGTGTGCTGGGAGGTTTTTTGTTTTTTTTTTACTGTGGATTTAATTTCATTACTGGCAATCAATCTGTTCAGGTTTTCTGTTTCTTCTTGAAAGATTATGTGTTTCTAGGAACTTCCATATTTCTCCTAAATTGTGTAGTTTGTTGGCATATAATTTTTTGTAGTACTCTTTTATAATCCTTTGTATTTCTGTGTGTCAGTTGTTACTTCTCTTTCATTTCTGATTTTGTATCCCTTCTCCTTTTTTTCTTTTATAGATTGTTTTTATTTGACAGAGAGCTTGAGCAAGCAAGAGAGCAAAAGCATGAGTGAGGGGCGGGAGGGGCAGAGGGAGAGGGAGAAGCAGACTCCCCACTGAGCAGGGAGCCTGATGTGGGGCTCCATCCCAAGACCCCAGGATCATGGCCTGAGCCAAAGGCAGACGCTTAACTGACTGAGCCACCCAGGTATCCCCCTTCTCTTTTTTTCTTGATGAGTCTGCTTAAAGGTTTGTCGATGTTTATCTTTTTAAAGAACCACTTCTTGGTTTCATCTTCTCTATTATTTTTTATTCTCTGTTTCACTCATTTCCACTCTGATCTTGATTATTTCCTTCCTTCTACTAACTTTGGGCTTTACTTGTTCTTTTTTTTTTTCTAGTTTCTCTAGGTGTGAACTTGGACTGTTTGAGATTTTTCTTGCTTTTTGGGGTAGGTCTGTAATGCTATAAACTTCCCTCTTAGAACTGCTTTTGTCCATCCCAGTGATATTGGACCATGTGTTTTCATTTTTACTAGTCTTTGTGTATTTTTTTCTCTTTTCATCCTTGATTATTTTGTTGACCCATTGTTGTTTAGTAATGTATTGTTTAGTCTCCACATGTTTGTGTTCTTTCATTTTTTTTCTTAGAGTTGATTTCTAATTTAAAACCATTATGGTCAGAAAAGATGCTTGATATGAGTTCACTCTCCTTAAATTTATTGAGACTACTTTTGTGGCCTAGCGTGTGATCTATCTTGGAGAATGTTCCATGTACACTTAAAACGATGTATATTCTGGTTTTGGATGGAATGTTTTGTATATGTCTGTGAAGTCTATTTGATCTAATTTGTCATTCAGACACTGTTTCCTTATTATTTTCTATCTAGATGACCTATGATGTAAATTAGTTTTGAACTCCCCTGCTATTCTTGTATTACTGTCAGTTTCTCCTTGTATGTCTGTTAGTATTTGTTTTATGTATTTAAGTTCTTCCTTATTAGGTGCATAGATAGTTAAAATCGTTATATCCTCTTGTTGGATTGATCTTTTATCATTATTTAATGATCTTGTCTCTGGTGATAGCTTTTCTTTTAAAGTTTATTTTATCTGATGTATGGCTACCCTGGCTTTTTTTTTTTTTTTCTGCTTCCATTTGCATGGAATTTCTTTCCATCCCTTCACTTTCAGTCTGTATTTGTCTTTAGGTCTGAAGTGAGTCTCTTGTAGGCAGTGTATAGATTGGGTTTGTTTTTTTTTATTTTTTATTCATTTAGCTACCCTGTGTCTTTTCATTGGAGCTTTTAGACCATTTACATTTAGGGTAATTATCGATAGGTTTGAATTGCCAGTTTATTAAATGTTCTGTGGTTCTTTATGTAGTACTTCTCTGTTCTTTTTCTCTTGCTCGCTTTCTTTAGTGTTGTGCTTGGATTCCTTTCTCTGCATGTATTATAGATTTTTGGTTTGTGATTACCATGAGGCTTGTATATAACATCCTACATATATAGCAGATGGTCACTTGAGTTCCAGCACATTCTAAAAGAACTTCGGTTTTACTCCCCCAACTGCACATTTTATGTATATGTTGTCGTATTTTTTTTATTTTGTGAGTCCCCTAAGACTGATCTATTACCTTTATGTCTTTTACTCATTAAATTTTTTCCCTTCATAATTTTCTTTTAATTATGACCTTTTCTTTTTCACTTAAATCTCTTTAACACCTTTTTCTTTTTCTTTTTTTTTTTCTTAATGTAGTAGGCTCCACACCCAACATAGGTCTTGAACTCTTGACCCTGAGATCAAGAGTTGCATGCTCTACTGACCAAGCCAGCTAGGCACCCCTTTTACCATTTCTTATAAGGTTGGTTTAGTGGTGATAAACTTCTTTAACCTTTCTTTATCTGGGGAACTCTTTATTTCTCCTTCATTTCTGAATTATAGCCTTGCCAGGAAGAATATTCTTAGTTGTAGGTTTCTTCCTTTTAGCACTTTGAATATATCATGCTACTTCCTTCTGGCCAGTAAAGTTTCTTCTGAAAAATCAGCTCATAGTAATATGGGGTTTCCCTTCAATGTAAATAGTTGCTTTTGTCTTGCTGCTTTTATGATTCTGTCTTTATCTTTAATCTTTCACATTTTAATTGTTATGTGCCTTGGTGTGGACCTCTTGGGTTCGTCTTATTTGGTGCTCTCTGCATCTTGGGCTTGAATATCTCTTTTCGTCCCCAGGTTAGGGACGTTGTCAGCTATTATTTCTTCAAGTAAGTTTTCTTTTCTTTTCTCTCTTCTTTTTCTGGGACCCTTTATAGTGCAAATGTCAATATACCTGATTTCCCAGAGTTCCCTTAACCTACCTCCATGTTTTAAAAATTCTGTTTTCTTACTGCTGTTCAGCTTGGGTGCTTTCCATTATCTTGTCCTCCAGATTGCTGATCCGTTCTTCTGCACCTTCTAATCTGCTCTTGATTCCCTCTAGTGTATTCTTCATTGCAATTACTGCATTCTTTAACTCTGATTCCTTTTTATGTTTTCTTTTTGTTGAAGTTCTCACTGAATTCATCCACTCTTTTCTCCAGTCTAGTCAGCATCATTATGACCATTACTTTGAACTCTTTATCAGGTCAATTGCTTAACTCTGTTTCATTTAGTTCTTTTTCTCACATTTTGTCTCATTCTTTTGTATGGAGTGTATTCCTCTGTCTCCTCATTTTGTTTGACTTTCTGTGTTTATTTCTATGAATTAGGCAGAACAGCTACTTCTAACATTGAAGTAATGGCCTTGTATAGGGACATTACCTGTGCAGACTGTGTGGCTGGCAGCTTTGGCTGGCTGGCTGGAGCTGTAGCAGGTATGGACTAGGGGTCCCAGGACTCTGAGCTGGGGCAGCCCTGGTGGGATGGCTCTTGCTGAGGAGGGTGTGGTCCAGAGGTCTCAGGACACCCTGTAGAGTGCAGGCTTTGGCAAGAAAGCCGGAATGGAAGCAGGTGTGGTCTGGAAGAGTCTGAGGTGCTCCATGCAGCTGAAGCAGGTATGAGTCTGGGGTATCGCAGGGTGCTTTGTGCCTGTGTTGCTTTGGTGAGATGACTGGAGCTGTAGAGGTTACTGTCTAGAGGTGTCCTGGTGTGTGCTGTGCTGGACCCTCCCTGATGGAAAGACTGGGGATGGTATGGGCTGGGGGTCAAGAGCTCGCTCAGGTGGCAAGCCAGCTTGGGTACCCAGACCTTGCTCCTGTGTGCACCATCAAGGTGGAGGGGGAATGTAAACAGTGGTGCTCATCAGCCCCTCTGACCTGGAGAAAGTTCCAACAGGTTCCCCACCATTTGGCAGAAGGCTAGTTCCTTTGTACTCTAGTTGCCCTTTCAAACCACAGCTTTTTTTCTGTGCCCCAGGACAGATAAAGCTGCTTCAGGTCCCTCAGTACTATCCTTTCCCCCTGCAGTTCAGAGCATGGGTGGGAGTGGTTCTTGTCATTACCGTGTCATTACCTGTTTTCAGTGTGGTCCCTCTGTCCTTTGTCGTGCAGAAGCTGTTCAGTCAGCCCTCAGTTCTCCTTCAGGAGGAATTGCTCTATATGTAGGTCCATGGAGAAGATGTGTCCATGGAGAAGATGAGCTCAGAGTCTTCCTATGTTACCATCTTGGACGAGCTGTCACCTCCTTACACACTCTTCCCCCAGCCCTAAGCAACTACTAATCTACTTTCTGTCTAGAATTGTCTATTCTGGATATTTCATATAAATGGGACTATATAGTATATAGTTTTTTGTTACAGGCTTGTTTCACTTAGCATACTATTTTCAAAGTATTTTATTCCATATTCTGATTGAATATTTTACTGTGTGGACATACCACTTTTTATTTATCCATTCATCAGTTAATGGACATTGGGGTTGTTTCCACCCATTGGCTCTTAGGAATAATGCTCTTACAAACATTCATGTACAATTTTTTGTATGGGCATATGTTTTCATTTCTCTAAGGTATATGCCTAGAAATGGAATTGTTAGGTGATATGGTAACTCTGTCTTTCTTTAATTTTAGAAGCTGCCAGACTATCTTCCAAAATGCATTATTTTATATTCCCACCAGTTACATATGAGGGTTGTAATTTCTCTACATGCTTGCCGACACTTGTTATCTGACTTTTTGATCCCAGCCATCCTAGTGGGTGGGAAGTATCATCTCATTGTGGTTTTTGATTTGCATTTCCCTGATGGCCAGTGATGGTGTAGCATGTTTTTATGTGCTTATTGACCATTCGTGTGTACATTTTGGATAAATGTCTGTTCAGATTCTTTGCCATTTTTTAGTTGGCATATTTGTCTTTTCGCTTTTGAGTTGCAAATGTACTTTACATATTTCAGATACAAGTCTCTTATCAGGTGTATGATTTGAAAATATTTCTTCCCATTCTGTGGGCTATCTTTTCACCCTCTTGATGTTGTCTGTTGAAGTACAAAACTTTAAAATTTTGATCAAGTCCAATTTATCTAATTTTCTCTTGTTCATGTTTTTGGTGCATTGCCAAATCCAAGATCAAAAAGATGTACTCCTATATTTCCTTGTAAGAATTCGATAGTTTTAGCTCTAACACTTAGGGCTTTGATCTATTATGAATTAATTTTTGTATGAGGTAAGGATGCAATTTGATTTTTTTTGCATGCTGCTGTCTATTATTTTAGCACATTTGTCAAGAAGACTGTTTTTGCATGTTGAGTGACCTTAGCTTGGCATCTGTCTTACTCAGAGTTCTCCAGAGCAACAGAACCAATAAGATGTGTGTATCTATAGTCATATTTGCATGTACACTTGATATATATGTATGTGTATATATACACACAGGTGTATAGACGCACAGACATGTGTGCGTGTATGTATATAATATATCAAGAGAGGGAGAGGATGTGGGGGTATTTGTTTTAAGGAATTGGCTCATGCAGTTGTGGGGTCTGGCAAGTCCAGATCTGCAGGGTTAGGCCAGCAGGCTAGAGAACCAGGGATGAGGCGATGTTGCAGATCTTGTCCAAAGACAGTCCAGGGGCAGAATTGCCTGCTCCTCCAGTGACTGAAATTATTTTCTCTGTGTCCTCAACTGATTGGATGAGGCCCACCCACACTCTGGAGGGCAATCTGCTTTACTCAGAGTCTGGTGATATAAATATTAATCTCACCTAAAAATGCCTTTACAGCAATATTCAGATATTAGATGAAATCTCTAGCTATGTGGCCTAGCTACGTTGGAGCATAAAATTAACCATCACAAGCCTACTGCTTATCAACTTGGTACCCAAACACATGTCCTTAAAGCATACTTGATCTCTGAAAAAAGACAATATAATGCTTATGCCTAACATGGTAACAGTTATCCTGTGTGCAACTGAAAATGTACTGAACTTTTTCCCAGAATAGAGTGTGTAGTCCTTGTGTGATGTGACCTATTCTACTTGAAATCCTGTAACTGAAATACTCTGATGTAGTTAACAGCACTTAAATATATAAAGTCAGGACATTACATTATATGATAAGAGAGTAAGAGAGAAAAAAAATATCTGAGATACATTCATAATGAAATAAGATATATTCATAACAATTACAGCCCTCACTTTTTGTTTTTTTTTTTTTAGGATTTTATTGATGTATTTTTTGAGAGAAGGGGGGAGCACAGCAGGGAGAGGGACAGAGGGGGAAGGAGAGAGAGAATCTCTCAAGCATACTCCATGCTGAGCATGGAACCTGATGGGGGGCTCCATCTCACGATGCTGAGGATCGTGACCTGAGCCAAAATCGAGAGCTGGACACTTAACCAACTGAGCCACCCAGGTGCCCAAACAGTCCTCACTTTTGTAACTGATCACCTGGTTGTAGCTGGTATTTATAACTACCTCTTCCATTAGCCATTCCACATTCCCTTTGCTCTCAACAAGTGCACTGGGTGGTCATGACTCTTTACCTTCATTAGTTGGGTGGTGTGATTCAGACCTTCATTCCTGAAGCGTCTGGGCCATTGGAAGTCCTGCATAAATTGGGTTGTTGTAGTTTTCCATTGACTTTCATCACAGTGCATGGTAATACTAGGAGATGCCCTAAGAGATTTCCTATATTCCAGATACACTGTTCCTTACCTCTATTTGGCAGTTGTAATCCAATTTCCCCTTGGTAAACAGGATCAGTCACCCCAGCCAGCACAGAACTCCCTTTCTGTATGTTGATTCAGAGGTATGAAGAGTCCAAAGTGGCTGGGTGACAGCCTTAACTGCCAGTTTAATAAAATCCTCTTTGTGTTTCTAGATAAAAGTATTTCTTCCTTTGGAACTAAGACCTCTAGGCCAGCAGGGCATCAGGTTGTGGGGACAGGAAGCAAAAGTTTTGCTAGTCACTAGGGGTGATAGTGGCACCACTCCCATTTCCAGACTCGAGTACTGGAGTTGTGAACCCTGGCTGTTGGAGAAACAGCACCATACACGAATGCTGATTCAGATCACATATAGCTTTCTAGTAAAACTTGCTCAGTCCCTGCAAGGTATCGCTGCCTAGCTGATGCTGTATCTGTGTCGTCAAAGGCCATTCCAACATCCTTTGTTAAGCCAACTACTTCAGGGTGGTAAAGAACATGGGAAGACCGCTGAATTCTGTGAGCATGCGCTCATTCATGTGTTTCATTGGCTGTGAAGTGAGTTCACTGATCAGAAGCAGGGCCATGGAGCACCATGATGGTGGATCAGGCATCCTGTACATCCACAGATAATTTTGGGAGAAGCAATGTGTGCAGGGAAGGCAAATCTGTATTCAGAGTAAATGTCTATTCCAGTAAGAAAAAAAAATACTGCCTTTCTGTGATGGAAGCAGTCCAGTGTAATTAGCCTGCCACCAGGTAGCTGGCTGATCAGTCCAAGGAGCAGTCCCACATGGAGAACTCAGCGTTGGTCTCTGCTGCTGCTATATTGGACACTCAGCCGTGGCTGTAGCCATGTTGGCTTTGGTGAGTCGACGTCCATGTTGCTGGAGCCCCTGCCTAGCCTCCATCTTTGCTACCCTGGCTACTTTTTTCTCGAGCTCATGGGGTGATAACAGGTGATTGGGGAAAGAAGCTAATATCCACAGAACGAGCCATTATATCCACTTGATGAAAATCTTCCTCTGCTGAGGTCACCCTTTGGTGAGCATTTACGTGGGAAACAAATATCTTTGTGTTTTTCCCTGGAGATGTCTGCCCACATACCTCTTCCTCAGACTTCGTTGTCACCAGTTTTCCAGTCACATTCCTCCCCGGATTCTGACCATCCAGCCAACTTATTGGTTACAGCTAGTGAATTGATATGATTGGACACCTGGCCATTACTCCTTTCCAGCAAAGTGAGCACCTAGGTTCAGTGCTAAGGGTTCTGGTTGCTGTAAGGATTTCCCTCCATGTGCTGTCACTCACCCACCCACCCCCACCATCCCAGGATCCAGTCACTCCTGGTGCATTTAGGTTTACCAGGGCCCTAGCGGCAGTTCACTGAAATTTCTCACCTACAGAGAAGAGTGACCGCACAGCACTTCAAGGACGCAGGGGCTCCACGCAGAGATTTCTAAGTTACGGTGACAGGTGTATCCACCCAGGCGGGTGAGCAGATCTTAAATGACAAACATCTCTAACACTCCAGCATTCCCAAGCCTTCGAGTCTATTCTGCTACAGTCTACCAAGGCACGTCTGGCATTTCAGCTCAATTCACTGTAGCCAGCTTTTGGTCCATATTTCAACCAACCAACTGAACTGTTAGAACCCCTTTTATCCCCTAAGGTACAGCTTATTAAATGCAGCATGTTTCCTAGACCCTTGTCAATAACTTCAGCTTGATCCAGCTTTATGCTCCTTCCACCATCATTGCATCATGTCGTATCCATTCCCACGTTGACTCCCTGGATTTCTGTCTGTACTAATTGGGAAAATCGTGTCGTTCTTCTGGAGCGTGCACACCTCCTCCCAGGTCACACTCCGTACCTCCCCTCTAGGTGCCTGTAGGGACTTGAGTCTAGTTGTATGGCTCCGGAAGCTCAGGGGCAGCGGGAGGAGACGCTGAGGTGAGGCAGCAGCATCTTGCAAGGCCGCTGCCTCCAGGGAGACCGCTAGGGTGCGCAAGGCACAGTGGGGTTCATCTCCTTAGAGGTAAAGCAGCGCTTCCACTGGCAAGACTCTCAGAGTTAAGACTCACCCAGGCCCCTGGGTGGCTCAGGAGGTTAGAGTGTCTGACTCTTGATCTCAGCTCAGGTCTTGATCTTCATGGTCAGGAGTTTGAGCCCCACATTGGGCTCCACGGAGTCTGCTTTTTAAAACGAGAATTGAGTTCAGTGCCTCCAGCTTCATCAAGATCTTCACATATGCCCCCATTCCAATTTCGATATCGTCTTCCTTTCCAATTGTATTTGTCTGCCAAGGCTGCCATATCGAAATACCACAGACTGCATGGCTGAAACAACACATTTATATTCTCACAGTTCTGGAGGCCAGAAGTCCAACCCAGTGGGGTTTCTTCTCAGTTGGTTTCTTCTCAGGCCTCTCTCTGGGCCCGAATATCTTGCCCCTCTGTGTGTTTCTCTGTCCTCATTTCCTCTTTCTTTTTCTTTTTTTGTTTCAAGTTTTTATTTAAATTCCAGTTAGTTAACATCTAATTTCTTCTTATAAGAAGGCTAGTTAGGGATGCCCGGGTGGCTCAGTTGGTTAAGCAACCTGCCTTTGGCTCAAGGCATGATCTCGGAGTCCTGGGGTCGAGCCCCACATCTGGCTCCCTGTTCAGCAGGGAGTCTGCTTCTCCCTCTGCCCCTCCCCCTGCTTGTACACACTCTCTCTCTCTCATACACTCTCTCACTCACACACACTCTGTCCCTCTCTCTCTCTCTCTCAAATCTTTTTTAAAAAATCACTTGATCATAGATACATGGTTTTACTTCTGAACTTTCAATTCATAGATCTGCGTATTTCTATATACCAGGACAATACTGTCTTGATTATTATTGCTTTCTAGTAAGTTTTGAGATTTGGAAGGCTATCTCATCCTACTTTCTTTTTTTTTTTTCTTTTAAAGATTTTATTTATTTATTTGACAGAGAGAGAGAGACAGCCAGCGAGAGAGGGAACACAAGCAGAGGGAGTGGGAGAGGAAGAAGCAGGCTCCCAGTGGAGCAGAGAGCCTGATGCAGGGCTCGATCCCAGGACCCTGGGATCATGCCCTGAGCCGAAGGCAGACGCTTAACGACTGAGCCACCCAGGCGCCCCCTACTTTATTTTTCTTTCTGAAGATTGTTTAAGATGTTTTGGATGCCTTGAAATTCTATATAAATTTTAGAAGTAGCTTTTCAACTTCTACAAGGAAGTCAGCTGGGGATTATGATAGAGATTGCATTAACTCTAAATCAGTTTGAAGAGTATTGCCTTCTAATCCGTAAGTGTGAGATATTTCTCCATTTGTTTAGATCTTCTTTCTTTGGACAGTGTTTTACAGTTTTCAGGCACGGCTTTTGTTAAATTTCTTTCTAATTCTACATGTTATTATAAATTGTTTTCTCTATTTCATTTTTGGACTATTCATTGCAAATGTATAGAAATACAAGTGATTTTTGTATATTGAGCTTACATCCTGAAACTTTGCTGGACCTGTTTATTGGTTCTAAGAGTTTTACAATAGATTCCTTAGTATTTTCTTTCTTTTTTTTTTTTTTTTATTTATTTGACAGAGATAGAGACAGCCAGCGAGAGAGGGAACACAAGCAGGGGGAGTGGGAGAGGAAGAAGCAGGCTCGTAGCGGAGGAGCCTGATGTGGGGCTCAATCCCATAACGCAGGGATCACGCCCTGAGCCGAAGGCAGACGCCCAACCACTGTGCCACTCAGGCGCCCCTCCTTAGTATTTTCTATACGCAGGATCACGTCCTCTACAAAATAGTTTTCCTTTTTTCTTTCCAGTCTACATGCCTTTGTTTTTTTCTTGCCTAATTGCCCTTCACTACACTTGAATAGAAGTAACAAAAGTGGATAGTTCTTTCTTGTATCAGCTCGTAGGTGGAAACGTCAATTTTATCATCAGTAACTATAATGTTAGCTGTAGGTTTTTTGTAGATGCCCTTTATCAGGTTGAGGAAGTTTCTTCTCTCCACTCTTTGAGTGTTTTTAACATGAAAGAGAGTTGAATTTTGTCAATGCTTTTTCTGCATGTATTAAGATGATCATGTAGTCTTGTATTTTGTTATTTAAACATGGTCTATTACCTATTATGCATTACATTATTATTTGCAATAATGGTGCATTACACCATTATTAAAATGACTGATTGTCAGCTATTAAACCAACCATGTCTTCCTAGGAGAAATCCCACTTGGTCATGATGTATAATTCTTTTCATTTGTTGCTGGTTTCATTTCTTAGTATTTTGTTGAGAGTGTTTTGACCATATGCATGAGATAGCGTTTTGTGGTTTTCTTGTAATGACTTTGGAATTGGTATCAAGGAATACTGACCTCCCAGAATGAGTTGGGAAGTGACCCCTCTTCTATGTTTTGAAAGAATTTATGAAAATTAGAGAATTCACTGCTGAAACCATTTCACCTGGTCTTTTCCTTGTGGGTAGTTTTTTGATCACTAATTCAATCTCTACACTAGTTATATGAATCTGTTCAAATCGTCTATTCTTTTTTATTGCAATACAATGACATATAACATATTAGTTACAGGTGTACAACATAAGGATATATTTGTCTATACTGCAAAATGATCACCACAAGTCTAGTTAACATCTATCACCACACACAGTTCCAAATTTTTTAAAACTTTTTTAATTTAAACTCAATTAATTAACATATAACATATTATTGGTTTCAGAGGTACAGGTCTATGATTCATCAGTCTTATATAATACCCAGTGCTCATTATATCACATGCCCTCCTTAATGTCCATCACCCAGTTACCCCATCCCTTCCCCTCTAGCAACCCTCGGTTTGTTTCCTATGATTAAGACTCTCTTACGGTTTATCTCCCTCTCTGGTTTCCTCTTGTTTTATTTTTTTCCTCTCTTCCCCTATGGTCCTGTGTTTTGTTTCTTAAATTCCACATATCAGTGAGATCATATAATATTTGTCTTTCTCTGATTGACTTATTTCACTTAGTATAATACCCTCTAGTTCCATCCACATCATTATAAATGGCAAGATTTCATTTTTTGATGGCTGCATAATATTCCATTGTATATAGACCACATCTTCTTTATCCATTCATCTGTCGATGGACATCTGGGCTCTTTCCATAGTTTGGCTATTTGGACATTGCTGCTATAAACGTTGGGGTGCAGGTGCCCCTTCAGATCACTACACTTGTATCTTTGGGGTAAATACCCAGTAGTGCAATTGCTGAGTCAGAGGGTATCTCTATTTCCAACTTGTTGAGGAGCCTCCATACTGTTTTCCGGAGTGGCTGCACTAGCTTGCATTCCCACCAACAATGTCGGAGGAGGGTTTTTCATCCCTTTTGAGTCTCCTTTTGTTATGTGTAAGGAAATTGTCCAGTTTCATTCTCCTGCATGTGGCTCTCCAATTTTCCCAACACCATTTGTTGAAGATGCTGTCTTTTTTCCATTGGGTATTCTTTCCTATTTTCTCGAAAGATTAGTTGACCATAGAGTTGAGGGTCCATTTCTGGGTTCTTTATTCTGTTCCATTGATCTATGTGTCTGTTTTTGTGCCAGTACCAAACTATCTTGATGATTCCTGCTTTATAATAGAACTTGAAGTCTGGAATTATGATCCCACCAGCTTTGGTTTTCTTTTTCAACATTCCTTTGGCTCTTTGGGGTTTTTTCTGGTTCCATACAAATTTTAGTATTATTTGTTCCAGCTCTGTGAAAAAAAGTTGATGGTATTTTGATTGGGGTTGCACTGAATGTGTAAATTGCTCTAGGTAGCATAGACATTTTAACATTTGTTCTTCCAATCCATGAGCATGGAACATTTTTTCCATTTCTATGTGTCTTTCTCAATTTCTTTCTTGAGCATTCTGTAGTTTTCTGAGTATAGATCCTTTACCTCTTTGGTTAGGCTTATTCCTAGGTACCTTGTGGGTTTTGGTGCAGTTGTAAATGGGATCGACTTCTTAATTTATCTTTCTTCTGTCTCAGTGTTAGTGTAGAGAAATGCAATTGATTTCTGTGCATTGATTTTATATCCTGCCACTTTGCTGAATTCCTGTATGAGTTGGGGTGGAATCTATTGGGTTTTCCACATAGAGTATCATGTCATCTGCAAAGAGTGAAAGTTTGACTTCTTTGCTAATTTGGATGCCTTGTATTTCTTTTTGTTGTCTGATTGCTGAGGCTAGGACTTCTGTGTTGGACAACAGTGGCAGTAGTGGACATCCCGGCTGTGTTCCTGACTTTTGGAGAAAACCTCTAAGTTTTTGCCATTGAGAATGATATTTGCTGTGGGCTTTTCATGAATGGCTTTTATGATATGTTCCCTCTATCCCTACATTGTGAAGAGTTTCAATCAAGAAAGGATGCTGTACTTTGTCAAATGCTTTTTCTGCATCTATTGAGAGGATCATATGGTTCTTGTCCTTTCTTTTATTTATATAGTGTATCCCATTGATTGATTTGTGGGTGTGGAACCACCTTTGCAGCCTAGGAATAAATCCCATGTGGTCGTGGTGAATAATCCTTTTAAAGTACTGTTGAATCTTATTGGCTAGTATTTTGTTGAGAATTTCTGCATCCATGTTCATCAGGGATATTGGTCTGTAATTCTCTTTTTTGGTGTGGGTCTTTGTGTGGTTTTGGGACCAAGGGAATGCTGGCCTCATAGAAAGAGTTTGCAAGTTTTCCTTCCATTTTGATATTTTGAAACAGCTTCAGAAGAATAGATATTAGTTCTTCTTTAAATGTTTGGTAGAATTCCCCTGGGAAGCCAGCCAGCCCTGGGCTCTTGTTTGTTGGGAGATTTTTGATTACTTCTTCAATGTCCTTGCTGATTATGGGTCTGTTCAGGTTTTCTATTTCTTCCTGTTTCAGTTTTGTTTGTTTATATGTCCCTAAGAATGCATCCATTTCTTCCAGATTGTCTGATTTGTTGCCATATAGTTGCTCATAATATGTTTTTATAATTGTTTGTATTTCTGTGGTGTTGGTTGTGATCTCTCGTCTTTCATTCGTGATTTCATTCATGTAGGTTCTTTCTTTTCTTTTTGATAAGTCTGGCTAGGGCTTTATCAGTCTTATTCTTTCAAAGAAGCAGCTCCTAGTTTCCTCGATCCATTCTACTGTTCTTTTGGTTTCTATTTCATTAATTTCTGCTCTAATCTTTATTATTTCTCTTCTCCTGCTGGGTTTAGGCCTTATTTGCGGTTCTTTCTCCACCTTCAGGTGTAAGATTAGGTTGTATATTTGAGACCTTTCTTGTTTCTTGAGAAAGACTTGTATTGCTCTATACTTCCCTCTTAGGAACCACTTTGCTGCATCCCAAAGATTTTGAATAGTTGTGTTTTCATTTTCATTTGTTTCCATGAAATTTTTTTCTTTTTTTAATTATTATGTTAGTCACCTTACAGTACATCATTAGCTTTTGGTGTAGTGTTTCCATGATTTTTAAAAAATTCTTTAATTTCTTGATTGACCCATTCATTCTTTAGTAGGATGCTCTTTAGCCTCCGTGTAGTTGAGTTCTTTCCAAATTTCCTTTTGTGATTGAGCTTCAGTTTCAAACCATTGTGTTCCTAAAATATGCAGAGAGTGATCCCAGTCTTTTGGTACTGGTTCAGACCTGATTTGTGACCCAGTATGTGATCTATTCTGGAGAATGTTCCATGTGCACTTGAGAAGAATGTGTATTCTGTTGCTTTATTTATTTATTTTTTTTTAAGATTTTATTTATTTATTCGACAGAGATAGAGACAGCCAGTGAAAAAGGGAACATAAGCAGGGGAGTGGGAGAGGAAGAAGCAGGCTCATAGCAGAGGAGCCTGATGTGGGGCTCAATCCCATAACGCGGATCACGCCCTGAGCCGAAGGCAGACGCTTAACCGCTGTGCCACCCAGGCGCCCCTATTCTGTTGCTTTAGGATGGAATGTTCTGAATATATCTGTGAAGTCCATCTTGTCCAGTACGCCATTCAAAGCCCTTATTTCCTTGTTGATCTTCTGCTTAGATGATCTGTCTGTTGCAGTGAGGGGGGTGCTAAAGTCCCCTATTATTATTGTATTATTATTATTAATGTGTCTTTTTGATTTTGTTATTAACTGGCTTATATATTTGGCTTCCCCCATGTTAGGTGCATAAATATTTACAATTGTTAGATCTTTTGTTGGATAGACCCTTTAATTATGATATAGTGCCCTTCTTCATCTCTTATTACAGTCTTTGGTTTAAAATATAATTTGTCTGATATAAGAATTGCCACTCCAGCTACCTTTTGATGTCCATTAGCATGATAAATGGTTTTTTCCACCCTCTCACTTTAAATCTAGAGATGCCTTTGGGTCTAAAATGACTCTCTTGCAGACAGCATATTGATTGGTCTTGCTTTTTTATCCAGTCTGATACCTTCTGTCTTTTGATTGGGGCATTTAGCCCATTTACATTCAGAGTAACTATTGAAAGGTATGAATTTAGTGCCATTGTATTACCTGGAAGGTGACTGTTACTATATATTATCTCTGTTGCTTTCTGGTGTATGTTACTTTTGGGCTCTTGTCTTTGCTTAGAGGACCCCATTCAATATTTCTTGTAGGGCTGGTTTGGTGATTAGAAATTCTTTTAGTTTCTGTTTGTCCTGGAAGCTTTTTATCACTCCTATTTTGAATGATATCCTAGCTGGATACAGTATTCTTGGCTGCATATTTTTCTCATTTAGCACTCTGAATACGTCATGCCAGTCCTTTCCGGCCTGCCAGGTCTCTGTGGTTAGGTCTGCTGCCAATCTAATGTTTCTACCTTTGTAGGGTACAGACCTCTTGTCCCAAGCTGCTTTCAGGATTTTCTCTTTGTCTCTGAGATTTGTAAGTTTCACTATTATATATTGGCATGTTGACCTGTTTTTATTGATTTTGAAGGGGGATTCTCGGTTCCTCCTGGATTTTGATGCCTGTTTCCTTCCCCAGATTAGGGAAGTTCTCTAATACAATTTTCTCCAGTATACCTTCTGCCCCCCTCTCTCTTTCCTCTTCTTCCAGGATCCCAGTTATTCTAATATTATTTCACTTTATGGTATCACTTATCTCTCAAATTCTCCCTCATGATCCAGTAGTTGTTTATCTCTCTTTTTCTCAGCTTCTTTATTCTCCATCATTTGGTCTTCCATATGACTAATTCTTTCTTCTGCCTCATTTATCTGAGCAGTTCGAGCCTCCATTTTTTATTGCATCTCATTAATAACCTTTTTTTATTTCAACTTGGTTAGATTTCAGACCTTTTATTTATCACACTTGTGATTCTCTAGTGTCTTCTATGCGTTTTTCAAGCCCAGCTAGTATCTTTCTAATCGTTATTCTGAACTCTAGTTCCAACATCTTACTTATGTCCATACTGATTAGGTGCCTGGCAATCAGTACTGCCTCTTGTTCTCTTTTTTGAGTTTTTTCCATCTTGTCATTCTATTCAGAGAATAATAGATGGATAAGAGAACAAAATACTGGGGCGCCTGGGTGGCACAGCGGTTAAGCGTCTGCCTTCGGCTCAGGGCGTGATCCCGGCGTTGCCGGATCAAGCCCCACATCAGGCTCCTCCAATATGAGCCTGCTTCTTCCTCTCCCACTCCCCCTGCTTGTGTTCACTCTCTCGCTGGCTGTCTCTATCTCTGTCGAATAAATAAATAAAAGCTTTAAAAAAAAAAAAGAGAACAAAATACTAAAATGGCAACAATGACCCTGGAGAAATATACACTAAACAAATCAGAAGAGGGGCGCCTGGGTGGCACAGCGGTTAAGCGTCTGCCTTCGGCTCAGGGCGTGATCCCGGTGTCAAGCTCCTCTGCTATGAGCCTGCTTCTTCCTCTCCTACTCCCCCTGCTTGTGTTCCCTCTCTCGCTGGCTGTCTCTATCTCTGTCGAATAAATAAATAAAATCTTAAAAAAAAAAAAAAATCAGAAGAGACCCAACACTGGGGTAAAGAAAAAAAAAAGAATATAATCAGACAGGTGAGAAGAATAGAGCAATACACTAGATTCTGTGTGTATTTTGGTCTGTTTTTTAGAAAACTACATCCCAAAATTGTAAAGAAAGAAAAACTTATGTAAATACAAAAATAAATACAATGAAGAGACAGAACATAACTGTAAAAATAAAAATCAAAAAGGATTTTTAGAAGAGAGTTAGTAAGATAAATTAGTTGAAAAAGGAAAGAGAAAAAATTTTTTAAAAATTAAAGTTGACTAAAGAATCATGGGGGGAAAGCCATGAATTCTATGCGCTGCGTTCCCCTAGCGCTGGAGTTTGGCAGATCTCATTGATCGGGACACTTGATCTTGGCTGGATGGTCTTGCTGATCTTCTGGGGGAGGGGCCTGTTGCAGTGATCCTCCAGTGTCTTTGCCCCAGGCGGGATTGCACCGCCCTTGCCGGGGATCAGGCTAAGTCATCGGCTCGGGTTGGTCTCTGTGGCTTTGGTTCCCTGAAGGCTTTCCGGGCAGCTTTAGAGGATGAGAATCAAAATTGCAGTCTCCCAATCTCTGGGCCCGGAGGAGCTGAGAGCTCGGCCCCCCTCCTCAGTGCGCCCTCAGAGAAAGCTAGTCACGAACTCCCGTCTCCCTGGTCTCTGTCCACACTCTGTGCTCACCCGGCCTGTGACGGAGCGTTTCTGTCTCAGGCACACGCCCCGTTTGGAGTCAGCAGGCTCCTCCGGCTGCTCCCGTGCTGCTCCTCCCAGGGCAGGAAGGCAGGTCTCCCCGGATCTGCCGCTTGTTGGGCCCCAGCTGGAAGAGCAGTGGCCCGACTGCCGGGATCACGGTTTATGGCCACCCCGAGCTGAGAGCCCCCTCCTCGGCTCACTCTGCAGCCGGCTTCCCCGCTCCGATACCTGGGAGCTCTGCCGCACTCATGCTCCCCCGGTCTTCCTGTGACCCCAGGATCCTGAGACCACACTGTCCCAGAGAGTGTCCCATCCCCGCTTTGCAGCCTGATCACGTCCCTCAGCGGAGCAGACCCCTCAAAACTCCGATTTGGGGCTCGAGGCTCTAGCGCTTCCCCGGAGCGGCTGGCAGCGGCTCCCTCCCCCTGCAATCTGTCTTCCCCTATAATACCTGGGGTTCACTTCTCCCCGCGTCCTGCCTTCCAGAAAGTGGTCGCTTTTCTGTTCGTAGAGTTGCTGCTGTTCTGTTCTTCAATCCCCGGTTGAGTTCGCAGGTGTTCAGAATGGTTTGAGAGCGACCTGGCTGAATCCCTGCAACCACCTGAAATTAAGGTCTCCTCCCCCTCTGCCGTCTTGGACTCCTCTCCCCCAGTTTATTTTGTGATGAGAACTTTTAGGATCTACCCTCAGCAACTTTCAGATATACCATACTACGGTATTTGTAACTGTAGTCACCGCGCGGTACCTTACATCCCCATAAGTGATTTATTTTATAACCGGGAGCTTGTACCTTTTTAGCCTCTCATCACCCTCCACTCCCCACCTCTGGCAACCCACATGTTCTCTGTCAGTTCGTTTGTTTCCAAGATTCCACATGTGAGACCGGATGGTGTTTGTCTTTTTCTGACTTATTTCACTTACTCTAAAGCCCTTAGGAGCCGTCTGTGTTGTTGCAAATGGCAAGATTTCCCTTTTTTTACGGCTGAATATTCCATCGTATATGTGTACCACGTTTTCTTTCTCTGTTCTTGCATTGATGGGCCCGTAGCTTGCTTCTGCGTCTCGGCTAGTGTAAGTAAGGCTGCAGTGATATGGGGAGTGTATGGTGTTTTCATTTCTTTTGGATACACAGAAGTGGGATTATTAGATCATATGATAATTCTATTTGTAATTTTTTGAGGAATCTCCATACTTTTTTTGGTGGTGGCGTAATCTTATATTCACACCATCAGTGTACAAGGGTTCCCTCTTCTGCACTCTTCTCATCAACCTAATTATCTCTCTTTGATAATAACTATTCTAACAGGCATGAAGTGAGATCTCCTTTTGGTTTTTATTTGCATTTCCAGGTGATTAGTGATGCTGAGCATTTTTTTCAAGTGCTTGTGGCAATCAGTATTTCTTTTTTGGAAAAATGTCTATTCAGGTACTCTGCCTACTTTTTAACTGGATTGTTTGGGGTTTTGGTATCAAGTTGTATGAGTTCATTGTATATTTTGCATATTAATCCTTGATTGGATATAATATGCACATATTTTCTAGTTTTAGTGTAGGTTGCCTTTTCATTTTGTTGATGGTTTCCTTTGCTGTGCTGAAGCATTTCAATGTGATATAGCCCCACTTGTTTATTTTTGCTTTTGTTGCCTTTCCTTTTGGTGTCAGACCCAAAAAATCATCAAAACTCATCTCAGCTTATTGCCTATGCTTTCTTCTAGGAGTTTTTTTATGGTTTCAGATATTATGTTCAAGTCTTTAATCCATTTTGAGTTAATTTTTGTGTATGCTGTAAGTTAGTGGTCCAGTTTTGTTCTTTTGCATGTGACTGTCCAGTTTTTCCAGCACCTCTTATTGAAGAGACTGTCTTTTTCCCATTGTATATTTTTGCTCTCTGTTGCAAATTAATTGAGCATATATGAGTGGGTTTAGTTATGGGCTCTCTATTGTGTTCCATTGATCTAGTTTCTGTCGTTAGGCCAATATCCTACTCTTCTGATATTTACAGCTTTGTAATATAGTTCAAAACAGGAAGTGTGATGCCTTCCCCTTTGTTCTTCTTTCCCAGGATTGCTTTGGGTGTTCGGGGTCTTTAGTAGTTCCATATGTATTTTAGCATCGTTTTTTTCTATTTCTGCAAAAAGTGCCATTGGAATTTTGATGGGGATTGCATTGAATCTGTGGATTGTGTTTGGTAGTATGGGCATATTAACAACTATTTCTTCCAGTTTATGAGTACAGAATATATATATATATATATATATATATATATATAT
>NC_048231.1:29893849-29954320 GCF_002007445.2 Ailuropoda melanoleuca
TTATATATATATATATTTTATATATATATATATAAAACAGAGTGATGACCATGATAAATCTTGCTACCATCTGTCACCATACAAAGCTGTTACATATTCTTCACTCTGTTTCCTATGCTGTACATTGTATCTCAGTGCCTTCGTTATTTTATAATTGGAAGTTTGTACCTTTTAATCTCTTTCCTGTATTTTGACCATCACCCACCCTATTCCTGTTTGGCAACCACCAGATTGTTCCCTGCATCAGTGAGTCTGTTTCTGCTTTGTTTTTGTTAATTTGCTTTGGTTTTTTTGGTTCCACATATAAGTAAAATCATATTCATAACTCTTTTTTTTTTGCATAATTTGTCTTCTCTGACTGACTTATTTCACTGAGCATCATACCCTCTGGGTCAATCCATGTTACTGAAAATGGGAGATTTCATTCTTTTTAAGGCCAAGTAATATTTCACTCTGTGTGTGTGTGTGTGTGTGTGTGTGTGTGTGTGTGTGTATTCATTATACTCTATCTTTTTCATTCATCTATTGATGGAAGGACTCAGGTTGCTTCCAAATTTTGGCTATTATAAATAATGTTGCTATGAGCACAGGGGTGCCTGTATCTTTTCGAATTAGTGTTTTTGTTTTCTTCAAATAATACCTGGTGGTGGAACTGTTAGTTCATATGCTAGTTCTGTTTAATGTTTTGAGGAATCCACATACTGTTTTCCATCATGAATGTACCGTTTTGCGTTCCCACCAACAATATATAAGGGTTCCCTTTTCTCCACGTCTTTGCCAACACTTGTTATTTGTCTTTTTGATACTAGCCATTCTGACAGGTGTGAGTTGGTATCTCATTGAGGTTTTGATTTGCATTTCTACAATGATTATTTTGATGGAGATTGCATTGAATCTTTAGAGATTGCTTTGGGTAGTGTAGACATTTTAAACAATATTAATTGTCCCAATCCATGAGCATGGTATGTCTTTCCATTTATTTGTGTCCTCTTCAGTTTCTTTCATTAATATCTTATAGTTTTCAGACTACAGGTCTTTGACCATGGTTAAATTTATTCCTAGGTTTGTTTGCTTTTGTTTTTTGTTTGATGCAGTTGTGAATAGTATTGTTTTCTTAATTTCTCATTTGGGCAGTTTATTAATGTATAGGAATGAAACAGATTTCTGTATATTAATTTTGTATCCTTCAACTTCACTGAATTCATTTATTCTAGTTCTGTTTTATGGAGTCCTTAGGTTTTCTATCTAAAGTATCATGTCATCTGCAAATAATGACAGTTTTACTTCTTTTCCAATTTGGATGGCTTTTTATTTCTTGTCTGGTTGCTGTGGCTTAGACTTCCAATACTTTGTTGAATAAAAGTAGCAAGAGTAGGCATCCTTGTCTTATTTCTGATGTTGGAAGAAGAGCTTTCAGCTTTTCTATGATTATGACGTTACCATTGAATATGGTTTATCATATATGGCCTTTATTATGTTGAGGTATGTTCCCTCTATACTCACTTTTCTGAGCATTTTTTTTTTAAATCTTGACTGGATATTGAATTTTGTCAAATGCTTTCTCTGCATCTATTGAGATGATCATATGATTTTTGTCTTTTGGTTAATGTATCGCATGGGAGATTTAGGAATATTGAGCCATCCTTGAATCCCTGGATTAAATCCCACTTGACTGTAGTGAATGATCCTTTTAATGTATTGTTCATTTGGTTTGCTCATCTCTTTTTGTGGTGTCTTTGGTTTTGGTATCAGTGTAATTCTGGCCTCATAGAAGTTTGGAAGTGTTCATTCCTCTTCAGTTTTTTGGAATAGTCTGAGGATAGGTATTAACTCTTCTTTAAATGTTTAGTAGAATTCACCTATGTAGCTGTCTGGTCCTGGGCCTCTGTTCGTTGTGAAGTTTTGATTACTGATTCAACTTCATTACTAGTAATTTATTCAGATTGTTTATTGTTTCAGTCCTGGAAGGTTGTATGTTTCTAGGAATTTATCCATTTCTTAAAGCTAATCCCATTTGTTGGCATATGATTGTTTCTAGCAGTCTCCTGTCCTTTGTGTTTCTGGGGTATTGGTTGTAACTGCTGTTTAATTTCTGATTTTGAGTCCTCTTTTTTCTTGATGACTCTGTCTAAATGCTTATCTTTTCAAAGAACTAGCTCTTAGTTTCACTGATCATTTCTATTGTTTCTTAGTCTTTATTTCATTTATTTCCACTCTGTCCTTTATTATTTATTTATTATTTCCTTCTAACTTTGGACTTTGCTTATTTTTTTTTTTAAAGATTTTATTCATTTGAGAGAGAGAGGGAGGGCATAAGCGGGGGGAGGGGGCAGAGGGAAAGGAAAAAGCAGACTCTCTGCTGAGCAGGAAGCCTGACACGGGGCCCCATTTCTGGACCTCCCAGGATCATGACCCAAACCAAAGGCAAATGCCTAACTGACTGAGCCACCCAGTGCCCCAGGACTTTGTTTATTCTTCTTTTTATATTTCTTTAGGTGTCAAATTAGATTGAGATTTTTCTTTTTTCTTGAGGTGGGTCTGTACTACTGTAAACTTCCCTCTTAGAACTGTTTTTGCTGCACCTCATAGATTTTGGACAACTGGGTTTCCATTTTCATTTGTCTGAAGTTATTTTTTAATTTCATCTTTGTTTTCTTTACTGGCTCATTGGTTGTTTAATAGCATGTTGTTTAGCTTCACATGTTTGTGTTTTCCCAGTTTTTTTTCCTTGAATTGGTTTCTGGTTTCATGCCATCATGGTCAGAAATGATGCTTGATATAACTTTGGTCTTCTTACATTTATTGAGACTTGTTACGTAGCCTACCATGTGATGTATCCTGGAGAATTTTCCGTGTGCACTTGAAAAGGTATCTATTGCTGTATTTTGGATGGGATGTTCTGTAAATATCTGTTAAGTCTATTTGGTCTAAGGTTCAAAGCCACTGTTTCCTCATTGATTTTTCTGTTGGATGTTTTATCCATTGATGTAAATGGGGTGTTAAAGTCCCCCGCTATTACTGCATTACTCTCAGTTTCCTTTACTGTGTGTGTTAATGCTGGCTTTATATATTTAGGTGCTCCTATGTTGGGTGCATACATCTTTACAATTACTATGTTATTGTTGCATTGATCCATTTATTGTTACAGAATGACTTTATTGTCTCTTGGTATGATCTTTATTTTAAAGTTTATTTTTTTTCTGAGTAAGTACTGCTATCCTAGCTTTTTTTTTCCCCCCACTTGTATTTGCATGAGATATCTTTTTCCATCCCTTCACTTTCAGTCTGTATTTGTCTTTAGGTCTGAAGTGAGTCTGTTGTAGGCAGGATGTAGATGGGTCCTGTTTGTGTGTTTGTTTTATCCATTCAGTCACCTTTAAAGTAATTATTCATAGGTATAGATTATTGGTTGACATTTTGTTGTTTTCTGGCCGTTTTTTCCATGCTTCTCTGTTCCTTCTTATCTTGCTCTTTTCTTTTATGATTTAATGACTTTCTTTAGCATTATGCTTGGATTCCTTTCTCTTTTTTGTGTGTATCTGAGTTTTTGGTTTGTGGTTACCGTGAGGTTCATTCAGAACATCCTGCATATATAGTCGTTTATTTTAAGGTGATGGTCACTTATGTTCGAGCATATTCTGAAAGCACCACATTTTTCCTCCTCTTGCCTCCATGTTTTATGTGTATAATGTCATATTGTCCTTTGTTTATTGTGTAGATCCTTACTTAATTTTTGTGGATATAACTGATTTTACTACCTTTGTCTTTTTAAGCTTTATACTGGCTTCGTAAGTGATTGACCTCTTACCTTTACTTCGTTTTTGCTTTTGTGCGATCTTTTCCCTTTTATAGTATTCTTCTATTACAGCCTTTTCTTTTCCATTTAAAGAAGTCCCTTGAACATTACTAAGGCCGACTTAGTAGTGAGGAGCTCCTTTCACTTTCGTTTGTCTGGGAAACTCTTATTTCTCCTTCGGTTCCGAATGATAACCTTGCCAGGTGCAGTATGCTTGGTTGTTGGTTTTTCCCTTTTTCCTCTTTGAATGTATCATACCACTCGCTTCTGGCCTGTAGAGTTCTGCTAAAAAATCAGCTGATAGATTTATGGGGTTTCCCTTGTATATAACTAGTTGCTTTTTCTCTTACTGTTTTTAAGATTCTCTCATCTTTAATTTTGGACATTTTGATTATTATCTCTTTTGGCGTGGACCTCCTTGGGCTCATCTTGTTTGGGTTTCTCTGTGTTTCCTAGGCCTGATGTCTTTTCTTCCCCAGGTTAGGGAAGTTTCCAACTAGTATTTCTTCAAACAAGTTTTCTGCCCCTCCCTTGTCTTTCTCTGGGACTCGGTAATGTGAATGTTAGTGTGCTTGATGTTGCCTTAGAGTTCCTTACCCTAGCCTCGTTTTTTAACGCTCTTTCTTTTCTTTTTGCTGTTCAGCTAGGATGATTTTCACTACCCTGTCTTCCAGATCACTGATCTGTTCTGTATCATCTTACATGCTATTGAGTCTATCTAGAGTATTTTTTAATTTGTTAATCTATTTTTCAGCTCTGGTTGGTTCCCTTTCATAGTTTGTTGAAGTTCTCACTGAGCTCATCTCTTCACTGAAGTTCATTGAGCATCCTTATGACTATTACTTTTAACTCCTTATGAGGTCAGTTGCTGATCTGTCTCCTTTATTCCTGAGGTTTTGTCTTGTTCTTTCATTTTGAGCATATTCCTTTGTCTCCTCATCTTGCCCAACTCTCTTATTATTATGTGTTAAGTAGGTCAGGTAGTCCCCCGGTTTTGAAGGAGTGGTGTCCTTTAGGACCCAGTAACACAAACCTCCCTGGTCCCCTGAGCCAGGTGCCCTCGGAGCGTCCACTGTGTGGGCTGTGAGCACCGTCCTCTTAGGGATGGGTCACAGTTGGTGCAGGCTCATGGGTGTGTGGGGCTGTCCCGCAGAGCGATTGCCTGTGAGGTCCAGCTGCCACTGGTCTGGCCCGGGTGGGCTCGGGTGCAAGCGTGGCCATGGCTTGCCTGCCTGTGCGGCCTGGCCACCGCTGCTGCCGGCACGCTGCTGTGTGGGTTAAGGGCACTTCGAAGGGCTCCGGTGCTGGCTGAACCCGCCCACCTCGTGAGGTGGCAGAGAGCCACTTGGGAGGGGCTCCAGGCCCATCAGGTGTGTCTGCGGAACTCGTCCTCGGGGGAACAGCAGGGAGGGGCGGGCAGTGCTAGCAGAGCAGCTGGAGACCATCAGAAACGGTGCCTGCCGGTGCTGGGCTTCCAGGTGGAAGGTCAGTGCCCCACCCCCACCGCCCCCTAAAAAGGGTGCCCACCAGTTCTTACCTCACCAGGGAACGTTCTAACGGATCCCTGCCCCTCTGGCAGTGCCCTCAGTTAGTAGATTTCCTTCCCATGTAACCCAGGCACTTTTCAGACCGCTCCCTCTGCGCTGGGCCTCGGAGGGTGAGATGTGGAGGCGCCCTTTGCAAGCAGAGGCTTGGTTTTCCAGGCTCTTCCCAGGCATTAAGCCCCCCCATTTTCAAAGCCAGGTGCTGTCGGGGCTCATCTTCCCAGGGCAGGTCCCCAAGCCATGGAGCCCAATATGGAGCCCGGACCCCGTGTTCTTCAGGAAGAACCTCTGTGCTTGTGGGGTGGTGGGTCCTGGCCAGACCACGTCTCCACCCCTGCATCCTGTCGTGACTCTCTGATCTCCTTACTTGGGAGTGATCTGTCCGCTGCTCTTAGCTCCTCCCCGGTGGCGGTTCTGTGTGTAGCTGCAGTTCGGGGTCTGCGGCAAGAGGTGAGCTCTCAGGCTCTTCCTGCGCTACGGTGATCCTGAGCCCTAACTTCCCTTTCTGAGTTTGTCGTCAGTGTGCAGAAATGCAACAGGATTTCATCTGTTGATTTTGTGCCCTGCGTCTTCGCTGAATTTACCACTTCTAACAGATTTTTAGTGGAGCCTTTAGCGTCCTCTTGGTGATATCCTGTCCTCTGCAAATACTGACAGTTTTACTTCCTAAGTGGATGTCTTTTATTTTTCTTTTCGCCTAATATTTTTGGCTAGGACTTCCCATGCTATATTGAACAACGGTGGCAAGAGTGGGCATCCTGGTCTAGTCCCTGATCTTAGAGGGAAAGCTTTTAGCTTTTTACCATCAGGCGCGATGTCCACTGCGGGCTTGTTATATGCGGCCTTTATTATGCTGAGGTGTCTTCTTTCTATATCTACTTGTTTTTTAGGGAGTTTTAATCATAATTAGATGAATTTCGCCAAATGCTTTTTCTAGAGCACTCATGGATTTTTATCTTCCATTTTATTGATGTGTCACATTCACATTGATTGATTTGTGGATGTGGAACCATCCCTATATACCTGGAATAAATCCCAGGTGATCATGGTGTACGATCCTTCTAACGTATTGTTGAATTTGGTTTGATAACGTATTTTGTTGATCATATTTGTGTCTGTGCTCATCAGGGGTATGAGCTTGTCATTTTCTTGTGGTGTCCTTGTCTGATTTTGGTATCAGGACAATGCTGGCCTTGTAAAATGAGTTTGGAAGTGTTCCCTCCTCTTCTGATTTGTGAAAGAGTCTGGTAATTGGTATTAATTATTCTTTAAATATTTGGTAGACTTCACCAGTGAGGCCATCTGGTCTTGGACTTTTGTTGGGAAGTTTTTTTTTTTTTTTTAAAGATTTTATTTATTTATTTGACAGAGATAGAGACAGCCAGAGAGAGGGAACACAAGCAGGGGGAGTGGGAGAGGAAGAAGCAGGCTCACAGCAGAGGAGCCTGATGTGGGGCTTGATCCCATAACGCCGGGATCACGCCCTGAGCCCAAGGAAGACGCCCAACCGCTGTGCCACCCAGGCGCCCCTGTTGGGAAGTTTATGATTACTGGTCTGTTCAGATTTTTGTCTGTTTCTTCTTGAGTTAATTTCAGTAGTTCGTGTCTTTCAGGAATCTGTCCATTTTATCTAAGTTAATTTATTGGTATACAGTTAATCATAATATTCCTTTATAATTGGGGCACCTGGGTGGCTCAGTCGGTTGGGCATCCAAGTCTTGGTTTTTGGCTCAGGTCATTATCTCACAATCGTGGAATCAAGCCCCGCATCAGGCTCCATGCTCCGCGCAGTGCAGAGTCTGCTTCAGATTCTTTCTTCCTCTGCCCCTCCCTACTTGCATGCCCACACATCTAAAATTAAAAAAAAAAAAAAAATTCCTGTATAATTATTTTTATTTCTATAAAGTTGGTAACAACGGCCCCAACCAAATAGCTTTCATTTCTGAATTTAATAATTTGAATCCTCTTTTTTTCTCTTGTTCAAGCTACTGTTTCTGTGAACAGGCGAGTATGTGTGTTTTCCTGCAGTCCGAGTGAGCCACTCCCAGCTGTGACAGTGTGTTTACAGCTGTCCTGCGCTGGTAGGACTACCAGCAGGTTGAGCTGAGGGAGTGGGGGAGGGTGGAGATGGGAGGAACCCCAGACCAAAATGCCACAGACTGTTCACCATGTCGACATTTTTTTTTTTTAAAGATTTATTTATTTGAAGGGGGAGGTGGCAGAGGGAGAAGGTTGTGGAAGAATCTGAAGCAGGCTCCCCACGGAGTGCAGAGCCTGGCATGGGGCTCGAACCCATGACCCATGAGATCACAACCTGAGCTGAAATCAAGAGTCAGACGCTTAACCAACTGAGCCACCCAGCTGCCCCTCTTACTGAGATTCTTGAATCAACTTTTTTCAGTTTGTTATATGTCTTTGGCTAACTTCCAAAGTCCTGAAATGGCTCATTCTGACAGTTTTGCCCAGTATTTAAATTGCTTTTTGAGGGAGGATTTGCCAAGCCCCTACTGTGCCATTCTTGGATGTATAATCTTAACCAGTATATTGTATACCGAGCCCTGCACTGCAGAGATTATGAGTGACTTCTAAAAACAGGCAGTTTCGGTTTGTGAAGGGTTCACACCATAGCTGTCTCCTTCCGGGTGTGGACCATGTTAATATAACACAATAGCTACCATCCATTGAGTAGCTGCCATTGGGAGAGTTGCTGTCTCTCTTTCTCTCTCTCTCTCTCTACACACACACACACACATCTATTCTGAAGTCCTTACACTTGTGTTGTGATGTTACTTCCATTAGAGATGGGGAAACCAAGGCTCAAGGAACTTGCCTAAGGTCTTAGTAGCAGAGTGAGAATTCAAATCTAGGCCTTTCTGACTGTGCTGTTTCTATAATACTTGGTCTATATTCTCAACTTTTCACCAATTTCTACCAAGAAATCTGCTCTTCGACTCCATCGATCAGTCAGCATGCATGGAGCACAGATTACGAAATTTCCTGAGTACTCCCTCAGCCTGTTTGGTTTATTTCACCCATCCCACCCAACCCCTATTACCTTTCCAGAATAGGTTCTCAAAAAGGCTTCAGTGGGGGCAGGGTGGATTTGGGTGAAACGTTTTCACTCACAGCTGTTCCTCACATTCTTAAACTTTTTGAAAGCCACCCTACAATCCTAAAAGGTAAATTTTTCCAGGCTCTTAGTGTTTTTGATGGGACTCCCACCTCACAGCACAAACCCGACAGAACCATCTTGGAGGGTATTTAATGAACCGTCTCATTATTTCCTTCTCTTCCTCTTGAGTTGTGCTTTACAGTTTAGGATGAGAAAACCCGAAGTAGCAATTTATGAATTACAGTAACATTAAAGTCAGATCAATCTGTTTTCTGCAAGGCAACAAAAACAGATTCTGTAAAAAGATACTTAATGCAAAAGTGAAGTGCTATAGTTTTGAGTGATTACATTTTCCAGGCTCTTTATCGTGCCTGACAAGTATCAATTGATTCTACACAGGAAATCTCTCTGCCTGACCTATTTACTATCTACGTATCTACCTCCCTATCATCTGTATTGTTATACTGCTAGCCGCACAAAGAGAATCACATGCATCTAGGCCTGCCTTCTCGGATCTCACGTTCCAGGAGATAAACTGAGATGCGAACGTTTAGTAAGAGTGAGATTTAATGAATGTCTGATCCTGGTAGGTGAGTGTTCTGTGGAATCGGTGGCTCCTGGCTGGGTCCAGCGGTATGAGGCTACACAGATGACCTATGATCTAAAGGCCCGGTAAGCGGCAGTTAATGAGTTAAAGGTGCTGGATCCAGGGAACAGACCAGGAAAGCTTAAATAGAATTTTAGGAGTTGCTGAAATGACTCAGTATGGGGGTAATTCTGTAAACTTAAAGTTATCCCTTGTTGGTATTACTCACCTAAGGTACAAAGGACAGGACAGAGGTCCTCAAGCTCTCCCTTTACATCCACAAAGAGGGAATCTTATAGGGTCAAGAGTTTGACACATTCTTGACCATAAGGGCATCAGCCAAAAGACTTTCCCAGTCTGTATATTCTGTGTGCACATTACTCAGTATTTTCTTCATTCACCTAGTAAACTTGCTGGAGGGCCATCTGTGGGCTGGGTGTCATGCTAGCTACTATGGCAACAAAGCTGAAAAGGGTATAAACCTCTTCCTCAAGGAAGGAACAGTGTCAGGGGCACGCTTCCAAATGCTGAAAGATGAATGTACATTTATCAGCTGGTGAAGCAGGAAGAGCATTCAGAAGTGCACATGACAGGGTAAGGCAGTCTTTAGGGCACAGCATGCATGACTGGGTCAGGGACAGCAAAGGAAGGTGCCCTCGCTGGAGTTTGGGAAGATGGGCACCCATGGCGAGGCAGTAGAGATTCCCAGCATTTAAGGGGTGAAGAAGGGAGCTATCAGGGGATAGAAAGGCAGTATTTGCTACTATCCGCGGTCTTCTCCATACCTTGGCCTCTGTAACGCCATGTGCTTTAGGATTTCTTACCTAAGAGTCAAGAAATACAAGGACAGAAAAGGGTCCATTCAATGGGTAGGTAGAATGTGATACACCAGAGAATGTTCTTTAAAACAGTGGGAATGTAAGTTCAATCAAAACCCATTTAGCATCATGTTGGAGAAATCTGTATTTCCCGAGTCCACAGAACTTACCTAGGACAGCGAAAAGGTCAAGGAAATTGGTCTCTCCAACCAGGGCTATTTTAAGGACCAAGACCTCCAACTCCAGTAGACATTTATCTATCTGAAGAGAGGCGTTTTACACGTCGTTTCTTTTAGTTATCATTCCCAAGAGCCAAGAGGAAACATTAAAGCCCAAGAGAAGAATCAGTACCACAGGTAGCAGGGCAGACCCTGCCCCACTTCTTCATGTTTCCTCAGCGTCTGTGTCATGGCAGACGACGATCCATCCCGTAAAAATGTTTTTATAATCCCCTTGCTCAAAATGGATGTTAGGGCAGAAAAAGTTAATATAACCTTATATATTAAGAATTTTGAAGGTCCTGATTTTTCCTTCAAAAGTGATTTTGACAGCGCAGTTTAAACATATTTATGGTAAATACTAGAACTCTGTTGACTTAAGTTTTCGTTTTCCACTTACAAATATCTTCCAGTTTAAACTGCTTGCTGTTCTAATCTTGCAAACTTTATAAAGACTACTGCTTTAAATCAATTTAGAACAAGAATAGGAAGGTTCCCCATTCCATGCCTCTCCTTCATTTCCAAATTCACAAAAATTGACTCCCAGAGAAAATTATGTGCAGGATTTGAGTATAGTCAGGGGAAAAAAACTTTAGTCAGGCTTCAATTGTATCCAAACAAAAGAAAAAGAAAAAAAAAAAAAAAAGCCAGGGTAGCATTTCTGGATGACAGGACATCAAGGTGTTTCCTGCAGTTAATTATAAGTCTTTGTCAGAAGTTGTTGGGTAATCAAATGGGAAGTGAGTTTTTTTCATTTTCAACATTGCAAAATGAGCAAAAGAACCAATACATATCATTAAAATGGAAAATAACAATTTATATCTGTTCACACCATGGTGTTTACATCCGTTACCAAGATAGACAGTATCTGTTCAAGAGATTCGACTTCTGAATCAGGTGGATTGTCAACTCCGGTGTCGTCTTTCTAGCAATTTGTTGCTAAGTTCTCTCTCTATGAAATGACAAGCTGTTGTAGACCTAATTTCTGTTACAGCAACTTGTGTCAATTTTCTGCTTCAGTCACTATATAATCAATCACTAATAGCTAAGAAAATGCAACCGTCTATCAGTGAAGGGGCATCTCCTGTTGAAGGCCAATAGTTAACACTTTATTGGATCAGAATTTATGAAAGCAAGGGATGCTCCTCCCCTCAAGAACTTTCAGAACAAGTGTTCCAGAGCCTAGCCAGAAAGTCAGTATGGTTAAGGCACAAAGGAAGACGTAATATAATTAAACTTAAGATCTTTCTTCTCTTTATTTTCAAGATAACTTGATTAACTTCAATTATTAATAGCCAGAACTTGGGGCTCACAAGCAGCTCTATACTGTAGTAAATACACTTAAACTCTTACAGTTAATTATGCACCTAAAATTTCTGTTAAAAAAATAATCAGCCAACAATAAAACTTGTTTCATGACTACAGCAAGTTATCACTTTCTGGTTTTCTATCCGCTATTCAGTATAACCTTGTTTTTGGTACCACACGTTAGAATGTACGGAGGACTAAGCAAAAGAGAAGACAGAAGCACACAGTGCTTGTTAGACACTCAGTTAAAATAGATGATACTTAAAATAGTATCCTTTCCCGGGTATGGATTTTTATTCATATTTGCAAACACATTCTTCAGTAAGTTCTAAAAGGTTATAAAAAAAAGTGAGGGAATGTGACATTAAAGTATTTTTCATTTCCTTAAAAGAATTTTTAGCACACCTAAGACAATAAAAAGAACCTATTTAAAAACACTGCTGTAACAAGGGACTGGCTGGTGGTCCTCTGGCCAAGTATTTACTTAGGAACCACCACGTACAACTCCAGCTGGTATTCCAAAGGGAGTGGTGAAAGGAAAAAGAAAAAGAAAAAAAAAAAAAGAAGCATACAACTAATACAGTTTCTCTTACTCTTCACTTTTCTTTTTATTCAAAAGTCAAATGTTATTTTTAAATCATCCAGCCTCAATTTTGATTTAATGTACCGTCATTTTCCCAAGATACGAAATTTCAGAATCTCTTTGGAATACTAATTTCACGTTTCTAGGTTTAACAAAACTGTTGAAATTTTAAATTCCACTCTATTTCCCTGAATTCTCGAGACAGCTGCTGATGTAAATTTTAATATAAAATATTTAGTCACAAAATAGTATTGCTTTTGTATGCACATAGTTGTAAGATTACTTTGTTTTTGTCAATAAAAACTATACCATCTTTCATAAAACTCTAAACAAATTAATTAAGAACTGTGATGTGAACAAAAATTACACATGGTAAAACAGGTACCAGCACGACGTTACGTTATATTACATCAAAAAAAGTTTTAATGGTCCCAAATATATATACTCAACAACTAAGCATACACTCAGGGGAGAAAAAATCAAAAAGAAAATGAAACAAAAAAAATTATGACACAAATGACCACATCTAGAATTCCACTCAATCTTTAATCAAGTAGGGACAAATCCCCACTTTAAAAAAAAATCTGCAGTTTGAAGGGCAAAGGGAACAGATAAAAAAGAGGAAACTTTATATTCGCCCCTCCCCCAAAGAGGTTTTCCAAACCTGTTGTAGCTTGACTAAAATGTTCAGAATGTATGATTTTAAAGGCAGGTCTCTTTATACAAAGAAACTGCTGGCATTCTTAACTAGTGAAGAATTATGGCACAAAAGCCTATTCTTCTGAGTCTCAAACATGGTCCGAGAAAGCATACTCTGATTGTAGCAACTGACCAGTCAATCCAGAGTTCCACTTACAAAACCCCTGCCCTGTTGGCTTTTTGTTTCCATTTCCTTCCCTGAGAAAAGGGCAATGTGTGGTCCAAGCTGGAGAGCTCAAAGGCTTAAGTCCTTCCCCTAAACGGACAGTACCCCTCCTCCTGCTCCATCGAATTGGCACTTGATGAGCAGAGTCAAGTGTGGAGGCTGATCCGGACCAGTCGTTCACGAGACCACTGCTCTGTTGTGGATTTTGTAGGGGGGAGGGGTGGAGACCAGTTTTCTCAACAGGTACTGACCATAGGCAGTTGCCGTTATTACGACTCAAACTTTGCTTTCTTCGCCAATGGTGGCGTGTCGTCCTTGTCTTCATCCTCGTCATCATCTTCGTCGTCATCGGGATAATCCACCAGACCCACGAGGCCTCCCTGTTCAGAAAGAAAAACGTAGCTTTTAAAAAACAAACTTTAACACATAAATACTAGATAAAGGACACAGATTTCCACCACCACCCCCATTATACTAAGTGTGGTTATTTCTGGACAGTGAGATTATATGCAACTCAAAGTCACTGTGTTTTTCCTATATTTTTCATAACAAAACTTTTAGTTTATAAATTTAACAAGTGAGCCAGGAGATAAAACCTTTTCAATTTAATAACTACTGTTTCTAAGACTTAACAGTGCATTAGCAAAATCTTGAAAACTACAACAGATAAACAGACTAATGACTAACAGAAATGAGGGCAGACCAACTACCAGAAGTTAGGAAGGCGATCGTGCCTCTCCTCCCGCCTCCTTTCAGACCCCCGCCTTCTCCGGGCACCACTGTAGCTCCTCGGCGGGGCGGGGGGCTGTGGAAAAATTCACCCTGTGGTGCCCTCAGCCTGCCCCTTCATTTTAACATCGATTCACTTCTTAGCCCTCAGGGGTCTCACACTCCTGTCAGAGTAAAAGGAACTGTGCACGGGGCATGACATTCCTGGCTTAGATCAACACGTCCCAAACGCCAGTCTGTTAACTGCTAGTCCAGGACAGGAGGAGGTAGTGAAAAGAATTGGTTTTTATTCTGAGATTGTCTTGTCCACATTTTTGGTGTTAAAATTGTCATCCTTTCTTATGAAATGTTGATGATGGTTAATTCTTTTTTATAAATATTGCTTGACAAAGCAGAATGTCCAGATATTGACCTTTGCTCCACACCAGCCTTTAGCTGGGAATTAACTGGGAAAGCTGACAGAGTAACTTTAAAATTTCTGTAAATGTTCTGATACAAATCTGAACCTGAGTTCTAAAACGCAGATAACGAAAATAATTCATTCAGCCTTTTGTGTTGGTCATAAAAACCTTTGGGAAATTGCTCAGGTTTTCCATACATTCAGGTAGTGGAGAACTTCTCTCTCTCATTCAGAAACATTAGATCAGTTCCAAAAGATAGTAACCAAACGAAATCTTAGTCACAATTACTGTTGAGACAGGCCTGCAAGTCTGACTGTACCTTGGTAGTAATAGCTGCCGTCTGAGATGTACTTTTAGGGACAGAGCCAGGAGAGCCTGGAGATCCTGGGGATCCCGGGGAGCCTGGCGAACCAGGCAGATTGGTTGCAGGTGACTGGCTGGTGAGAGAAGTCTTGGTTCCACTAGAGAGGGAAAGCTTGAAACTTGGGCTCTGCCGACCAGAAAGATTCGTTTTCAGAAGCACCTCTTTTTCCTCACTTTCTTTTACTAAAAATAAGAATATTGTCAATAGTTGTCACCCATCCTCCTCTTTTTTTAATCCCCCCAAATGAGGTGGCACTAAACCACAATTAACTAGCTCACTCCCTTGCTAGGGAAAAACACAAGTTCAGTTCACTACTGAGAAGGAATGAGATCTTCAGTATTCAGTGCCCCTCCCCTTCCTGAAATAATGTATTTCTCCTGGGTCAAGTCAGATTAAGAAAATTTGGTCCATGCTTTCACCCACAGCTATTAATTCACATTCTAGAAAGCAACAAAGTCTCTAAAAATCTATGTCATAACAAAGTAGATAACTCCTCATTCTGACAAGTTATACAGAATAAGCCTAGAGTGGGAAAGCCGCCATTTTTCCTTGCCCAGCTTTTCAACATACATTTCTTCCTTTCCATGAATTTACTTATTGGATCCATGATATCATCGTCATTTTTAGTTTTGTCAGATGGAGACACGACAGCTTCTCCATCTTCCATGTCATCTTCGTCTGTGTTAAACCACATCTCCTCTTCATCTTCTAGTGTTCTGGCATCTCTTCGGTATCTATGATTCCTCAAAATGGAACGCATACTAGGAATAAAGAAAAGAAAGTAAATAGACTCCGGGCACCTGGGTGGCTCAGTCAGTTAGTTAAGGGTCTGCCGTTGGCTCAGGTCATGATCTCAGGGTGCTGGGACTGAGCCCCACATCGGGCTCCCAGCTCAACAGGGAGTCTGCTTCTCCCTCACCCCCTCCCCATATTCTAATAAATAAATCTTAAAAAAGAAAAAAAAAAAAAGGGACTCATACAAAGACTCTTTCAGATAGTCTTCAAGTGGTGCTCCAAATAGATCGTTTTATATACAGAGAGGCTAATGAAGAACCAGACTTTTCATAGAACTGAACACCCCACCCTATCTAGTGTTAACTAGGGGAATCAAACTATTATGGAAACTGTACTATTATAGATCAGTTATTAAACTTGTTAACCTCAGAAACAAGTCCTAATTCATGGACTTTAAAACATACCCTATTTTGATTTTAATTTGGACACATGAAGCCCCACTACCACGTAGTGGTTGGGTTTTCTTTCTCATTATCTAGCTTCATATATGCCTGAGGAAGAGTCTACAGGTCTTACAAACACCACATACACCTTCGGGAAAACATGCACGGTACCCGTTACAGAAAGTTACAACCACTGTGCATCCCCTCCCCTGGCCAAGCCAAATATGAAACAAGCAAAAAGAGGCAACCACCATACAACTTGAATGAAGAGGTGAAAAAATGTGGTAATTTACCTGTCAAGTTTGGGATTATCTTGCCTTTCTCTTTGTTGTTCAAATCTCAGTTTCAATCCTTTAAATGTCTGTACATAATCTACATCTTCCAGTGCCTTCCAGTAATTTTCAATGACATGAGCAGTTAATGATTTTATATCTTCCTATAGACAAGAATTATAATGAAAAATACAAAAGTTATTTTAGCAAAATAGGCTTTAGGTAATTCATAAACCTGCCCAAAACAGTTTAGCTTTGTTAAATTATTAGCTAATCTCAGAGATAACAAAACAACGAAAATGGGCATAAATGGCTACTCTGTGGTCTCCAATTTTTGGTGTGTCTCAGAATTAACTATGGGTCTTCCTCAAGTAAATGCCCAGGTCGCGCCCCAGACAACTCTTACTCAAGTTGAATGTGGGAGTGGGATCAGCACATCACAGGAAAGTGCTAGAGATGGACAGTGGGGATAACTGTACAACAGTGTTAGTGTACTGAACGCCAAGGAACTGTACACTTAAAACGCCAAATTTTATGTGATAAACATTTTACCATAATTTTTTTAAAAAAGCATGCCACAGATAATTCTGACACACACTTGTGGGGGAACCACAAGCCGACTACTGACTACTAATTTTAGTAAAGAATCGAACTGGTTACAAAATTGTTCTTTAAAAATATAGAGGGCAAAGTCCAAAGTCAGAAAACCTCAGAGTTAAAACCAAAACAAAATAAAACCACATCAAATACTTTCTATCAACTGTCATTCTGTCCTAAAATGAGCTGAGTGCCATGACAGTGTTAGATCAGTTTTCTTTGAAGTCATCCTATGAAGGAGTCACAGCTGCTGAGAGAAGATCGTTTTGGTTTTCATTACTTTGAATGGAATTTCTACAAGTTTTTAAAAATTTTCTTCAAATTTAATCTCGAATAAGCCAAAATACTAATAATGCATATTCAATATTCTCAATTAAAACCAACATTCTAATACAGAACCTACCACTCTAATAAATTCAAACATCTCTATAATGGCAGAGTTCATCAGATTGTAGCGGGATCCATTGTTGAGAAAGGCTTTGACTACTGGTTCAAACAAAAAACTTTTCATTATGTAGCGGTTGTAAAACTCATCTTTTAATCCAATAATCTTTCTCTTAAAACGAAGAGCACCTGAAACACAGAGGCATTATTGTTCAAATTACATACCACACTTCCATATTTTAGACTTATTAAAAAAGACCTGCTTAATAAATACAGTTCTTTGTGCAGTGAAATGCTACTGCTTCCAGAAGCACGAACCTAAAGACAAGGACTGCAGAAGGGTTATCAGAAAAATGTACCCTAGAAGTAGTGTATGTCATTATAGAACACAAGTCTTGGAGAGCCAGAAAAATTCTGGAATTTACTAATGACCAAAATGTACTCTACATCTAAAATAAAAGCTAAAATGGGGCTAGCAAATGAATTAACTTCATACTACTTAAGATGAGAAAATTCTGAATATATCCTTTTACATACACCTTAAAAACAACAGAAAAACCATTGTTTTCTTAGGGCAATCCACTGTATAATTTGATCTTCATTATTTTTGGACACTCTTTACTGTTTGGCTTTAGAGTTCTGGGTTTACTTTACGTTGGTTGGTTTGTGGATGTGTCGGGGGAACTACTCTAAACCCACAGAACTCTGCATGACCCAAAACTTGCCTTCCCATAGTTTAGAGATAAATTTAGAGGATGTTGTGTTTAAAATGTGGTCCTCTATGCTTATTGCAGCGAGTATGCTTTTTAATTTTTTTCCTAATTTTCCTTTTTACAATTAATTAGGCTTTAACTTACAGATTAAAAGGTATATTTACATCTTGAGGTATGGGGAGTTACTTAGGTCACCATTCGTCAAGATCCAAATATACTCAGACAGCTAGACAAAGCCCTCTTTACCTACATGGAGTTTGTCAGTAAGTTAATGCCCCACTTATTGTAAACAGTTCAAAAAAGCATACTCACTTCATGCAGTCACATCGTCTTCGGTTGGCAAGATTAAATATTGTGTTTGTATTTTGGTTTCTTTGGAGATCATGGAAGTGGCTCGTTAAATTGCCAATTTGTTATTAATCAAGTCCTTCATGAGCAGGTAGCCAGGCAACCATGCTGACACGGTTTCTGGGTGGGAAGGCAGAGGAGTAAAGCAGCTCAATGTTTCTTTAGTTGGCAGAAAAGAGGTCCACAAGTGAATGCCCAGTTAGGTACAGTTGGCTATAAACTGCCTTAACAATGCAACTTCTTTAAGAGTGTCTCTTTCTAAAGTGACACTCTGGGCAGGGAGTTTCAAAATAATTTATAGAATAGTAATTGCATTTTTTTTAAACTACTGAATTATTTTCAAATACATAAGCATGGTGAAATAAGACATTTTAAACAGTAAGAGGCACCTGTGTGTTAAGTCAAAGCCTAACAAGGGTTTATCTTCCCCAAACAATGATTTCAGAGTTTGGTGTTTTGTAATGTCACTTGACAAAGGAACTAGTGAGGCAGTTCCATTTGTTAGAATAAAAATCAGTACTTTAGAGCTCAGGCCAAATGTGAAGTTTTTAGTAATTAATTAGGGCAAGAGCGATTATTTTGAGTTGGTACCCCAACTGTGCAGGCTTCGTGGAGACTTGTGTCCTACCATAACACACACTAGCTGAACCCCGTGGGCTGCATGCAGTTCCCAGGTAAGTGAAAAGAAACTCCCTTCCTAGAATTCACTAAGACCAAGGTATGCAGTGCCACCATTCCCTCAAGAGCAGTTCTGTCGAAAAACTGCTGGTGTAGACAGAGGTGGGGTTCTAACGGTCTTTGTTTTGCTCCTCATTTCAATTTGCCCTGATTTATTTATATCCAGAACTGGGTTATTTCCATTCAAAACCCTCCCCCAAAAGAAAACTGCATCAAGAATAGCCAACCACTACTTGCTGCTGAACAAAAGCTGCTTTCAAAAATTTACCAGCAAGCTCTATGAAGTTGAATCGCTCAAAGGAAATTAGAGAAAGCTTTTGGAATAGGTCACAGTGGCAGAACTGTTGGGCTTCCAATGTTAAGTGCACTCTGCTTCCCTTATCTCTAACCTTCATTAACTTGCCAGGAATCTCTGGGGCTTCGTTTCAGTCATCTCTAAAACAAGTAATTCATCTCTATGTTAACACAACATGAGATTTCACGTCTCAAAGTTGAGACTTTTTGCCTCCTACGTAACTTATGATGGCTGAATAAAAGCATCTATGATAAAATTGTGTTTTATTCCTGTCACAGATTTCCATATTTTTAACAAAAGACTAGACAACATGAATCCTGAAAGGCCAAGGAAATGAGACTGGTAAAAGTGGCGTATGTACAGAATCTAACCTTACAAAGACCTAAATTTTTAAAGGACTGCTTGTCTCACCTACACACCTGATTCGTTGTCTTTAAATAGGATAAAAGCATTCTAATAAGCAGCAGATATAAAAAAGGAGAAGTTCCGTAAGTCCCCAAACTGTTTACATTTAACCACTCATTATCTTTTGTCCTTACAAGAGGGCATCTAAACTTAATTATGAAACCCTCCCTTAAACACTCTAATACTTTCAGTGTATAATCTTAGAAGACTGAAAACATCCTAAACGTCCCACTTAGCTCTTTTAGAAATCCTTGATCAAAAACTCCTACTGTATACTCTTAAAGCCAGTCCTAGAATGCTCATTCCTAATGACTGGCATCTTCTTCCAGAAACTACTTATGTTCTGAATCTGGGAAGACAGCCACATAGATTCATTTAAGAGTCAGCATTTTTCGAACTGAGTTATTGTTAAACCAAACAGTAAAACATAACTAAAATTTTGCTAACATGCTTAGTTTCCTACAATATAAACCTTCCTTGTAATGTATCTCTTCATAGTTCTCGTTAAACTGAAAATTTCTTTGTAATACTGCAAGCAAAATAATGAGATGAACTGAACTGAGAAAGCCTTTTCCTTTCCTGCACTCTCCCACTGGACTTGTGTGTCCCCCCACACCAAACCAGTATCATGCTACACTTTTCCCACATACGTACATCAACTGTGCCTTCCACCAAGAATGTCACATTCTCCCAGGACCAAGACACAACCCAATTGACCTCTCCTGCGAAATTTTCCTGATTTGACTCATTCATGTAGAATAAAATTTTTCCACTATGCTTTCAAACACACCTCAATATAGTACTTTGGACATCGTTTTTACATGACTATCTCCTCCTAACTGAACTCAAAACCCCGACAGCGGAGTCCAGGTCTTAATGGTCCGCATTTTCCTTGTAATTTCCAGGTATCTAAGCATCTTCATCAAATCTGAGATGCCCCTGATTGCAAAAAACTTTCTCTACTACTAAGAAAATCAAACAAACAGATCAATCACAATGACATGCCATTAATTTTAAGACTCACCTTGATTTGAGAGATCATAAATGTCTAAAATGCAGAGCTTAAAACTGATAAAATATGGTAGGTGTTTAATACATTTATCAAAATAAAACTGATTAACTTATTCATTTAGTTTTTCCATTCTGTCCTAACCTCCCTTTCCCACACTCAAACAAAACTTTCTACGGTAACAAGAAAGAAAGGTTTGTAGCGAACTCCTTCTCAACTTGGTCATGGGGCTCTGTTTTGCTGTAGTAGGTACGTAAGGAAAATGACTATGAGTTTAAAAGCTCTTCTTTTGCAAATGCGAAGCTCATGGATATTAGTACAGTAGAACCAAAATAATTTATTTTTGCTATCCTTAGCAGTCTAGGTTAATGCCACAAAATGCTACCTGTTACTTCTGGCTGAAAAAGATTACTAAGGTAACATCAAAGTTCCTGGACAATCAACAGAAAGTAACTGCACTAAACACCTGAAAAGTTGGAAAACGAGAATATACCGTGAATACATGTACTCTCAATCATTCCTCCAGTGTGTACTTTAGCCAGAAAAACTAAGGCAACTGTAACTGTTACCCTGATAGAAAGTTTCATGTTTTTAGAAGGATACTTATTTCTAATACTATTTTAAAGATAAAATATTTTAGAGCAAATCAACATCAGAAACATCCTTATAAACCACGTTTTTATAATTTTAGGATATTTTTTTAAATCCATTAAGTAAAAAATTTGTAAATGAGGTTAAAAAAAATAGCAAAACTGGGTATGTATGTTCAGGCCTCTAATTAGTGAATGATTGTGATGCCGTCAAATCACCACCAAACAACAAACTTACCTATAGAAACCAAAAGAAAGAAGTTACAAGCAGACATATTTTATTGAGCCTCTAAGTCTTGGTCTGTCAACTTACCAAAAAAGGCTGGCTGCTGGGATCAAGAATAGTTTTAAATAACCTACTTCCAATTCTGAAACATGCTTTACTTCACAAACTAGGGCCTTAAGAACACAGTTAAAGTTAATTTTTGAAAGATAACATAACCAAGAACAACCTAGTCGTTGCTCTAAGAGCGGACAAACTTTCCCCATAAATATGGTTTACAAGTACACATTTTAGGCTTCATAGGCCGCATATGGCCTCTGTAGTTGTTGTTTTTAAACAACCCTTTAAGAAACCTAAAAACCACTTTTCAGCTTGCAGGTCATGCAAAAGTAGAGCACAGGCTGCATCTGGTCACTTCTGAGGTTTGGCACCCTTGCTCTAAAGTACCTGAGGTAACAAAATGTCTTTTGTCAAATATTTCTCAGTAACGCCGAGGAAAAATATTTGTGCAATTAACGAACTGACCATCTACAGACACTTGTGCTGGGCCTTCTGTAACTCTGAATGTGTTTTAGCAATGCAGTGCTATTAGCTAAAGATTTTCCAAATTACAAAAATGTTCGTGATTTAATGTAAGATTCACAAGAATGCCTAACTTGTACTGAGGAAGGCAGTACTAAAAAAATGAGGTAAAATGATCTTAGGTGCCATATTAATAGTGGAAAAGAATACTTTAACATATTTTGTGGATACACACTAAGCCCTTTGCTGTATATGAAGAAAGATGCGAATGAGGAAAATTATCTCCAATTGTGGTGAAACTACAGAATTGGTGTAGTTTCCTGTTAGAATCTAGGTGTCCTGAAGTCTGTGATCTTTTCTTCTCCGGCAGTAAAACCCAAAGGTACCAACAACACGATAATATATAATCAATAATTCTACCGGAAGCAACACTTACATAATGCCAAGAAAGCATGCTTTGAGGCCATAAGAACCAGCACTCTCCGGAGGATGTCCTTGTTAATAATGTAGTTCTTTATGTGGTAGGTATGGTGCTCCACACAAAATGTTAACAATTCCAGTACAAGTGCGAGCAACTGGGCAGTCTGAAAATCATCTAAAAACAAAACACAATTCTATTTAAGGACTAATATTCTTTTCCTTTCTAAATGTAAGTATCCAAATTCCAACCAAGTAAAATCCTTTCTGTCGACCCAAAATTTTAAAGTTAAGGAAAAGGGAACGAACACTGAATCCCTACCGTGTGCCCCGAGAGAACTGTGCTTTACATTTTCTTAACTCCGATGAATTATTTTCACAAAACCCAAGTCTGAATACGGCAAGAGCTGGGACACAAATCTATTAGCTCTGCTTTATTCCCAAGTGCAAGAATGCTTGCTCTACCATGTCTTAACACAGCCCTCATAAGATGTACACAAGGCATAGGAGATCCAGAAAGATCTTTGGTGGTCTTTGGTGGAATTACTCTCCCTGCTCCTATGATTCCAATGTGTTTTATGGGTCCTTTATTACATAGGATGAATCCACAATGGATTATAATTATTGGCTTACCTTTCTTCCTCGCAGCAAGCCTCTGGAAGTATTTTACTCACTTTTTCATTTCCCCCATTTACCCCCTAAAGATTATAGCACAGTGCCTTCCACAGAATGGGTTTTTTAAAATAAATGTTTGAAGACTAAATATATGTCTTTGGAAGGAACCCTCAAGCTTTACCTAATATGAATAAGGTAGACAGGAAAAATGAATATCACGTGTCTAAGACATTCTAGAATCATAAAAAAAGGGTAAATTTAACATTTACTTTCTAAGTCGTATTTTAAGTTATACTATACTGATAATTTATACAAAATATTCTTGAAATGTCAATGAGGGATTTCCCATCAAAGACCCTAAAACTACTTTCTGAATTAAACACACTATGCAAGCTAAAGCTAAAGGAATAAAATGCAGAAATAAGAGTAATCCCTTACCTACGAATAATGCTCAATGCAAATAAGAAGCTTAATAGTAAGCAGCTCTGCGCTACAGATCTGAAGAGCAAATCAACCTAAAATGATTTTTTCACAATTACTTCCTTCTATTTATTTAACCTATGTAAATATCAATATTGCTTTAACAGAAGTGTTTTTAAATTCTGAAAGCAACAATCATCTCCTCTTTTACATTTTATTATCACCAGTTATAGCACTTGAAAGAAAGTCTACCTTGAACACCTTTTCTGAAGATATATTAGTGGGCCTCTGTGATAACCAAATGGCCTGAACTTTTAAAGACTATTACTCTGCATCAGCTCTGAGTTTCAGAACTCAAGAACAAAGAACCTTACTACCAAGCCTGCATTATCTTACCTTTGCTAGGTTTATCTTCTGTTGTATTTGCCAGTAAGGGAGCAGTGAGGACATGCATACAGTGCTTGTAAAAGAAACCCAGAAATTCAGTCTTCTCTGTTTTCTAAGGAATCAAAAACATTTACATGAATTTTAACTGCGTCGGCTCCTACCAATAATAAACAATATACTAGCATGAAAAAGAGAAAAATGCCTGTGGCTTACATTGGCAGTAGCTAACATGTTTTCTGGGTCAACTAAAGTTCGAAGCAGGCCCATAAGTTGGACTGCTCCTCCAAGTTCAGGGTCTGTATCACAAATCATATGTTCTATAATGAGGTTGATGAGCAAAATATCCTGGTGAGAAAAGTACACACAATAAGGATCACTTATTATGAGAATGGAAAGGCACATACTATGACATGTTACAGCATTACACCTAGCTCTAGCTGTCTTGTTAACTGCAACCAAAATGAAACGACTAACTGCTTTAACAGGATATACGGCAATGTTTCTCCCTCAGGTGTGGCAAAGTCACATTTACACTAGGTAATAAAGAAAAGAAAGTTTCTTTCTCTATTTTTAAGTCCCTTTGATTAAAGCAAAAATCAACTTCGGTGCTAAAAGATCTTTACACTTCTTGATAACAAAATTTCCCTTCTGAAGAAAGCTAATAGGCCTTCAGTTTAATAAAACATTTAGCTAGAATTTACACCACTGTTCCACTTTCACTGCATTTCTATAGATTCCTTCTATTTTTGGCAAATGAGATCTGTATCTGTTCCCCATTTATGGAAATGATACAAAGTTTCCACTTAAAGTAAATCTAGTTGGTACCCAACTGTGTGAAATTAGGGGAAACAAGATTATGGTATTTAGATAGCACAGAGAACAAATCTGTTACACAGATCCCAAATGTCACTGAAAATTGATAACTAGTTTTCCTGAGGCTCCATGACTGGTGTTCCTGGCCCAAGGAGTAACTACAAACAGAAAGGGATGCAGTGAGGAAATCTCTGCTCTTGTCTGTATATGCAGTAGTAGGATGGACCTAAAGATCGAGATTAGGAATCAAGAAGCCTACTGTGTGTCAGAGAAGTAGATCACTGTATGTGCAACTAGCAGGTTTCAGGGCCAAGAACAGCCTNACGCCGGGATCACGCCCTGAGCCGAAGGCAGACGCTTAACCGCTCTGCCACCCAGGCGCCCCTTATTTGGTTTTCTGGATAAGACTTTTATTAAAGAAAAATGTGACATAATATTCAACAGTTCAAACTGGTACTTCTCTACACTTACCCTGGCAAAAAAAACACAAAAAAACGAAAAACAAAAAAACCCAAAAAGCACCTTAAATACAGAAGTTACTAGGCATTCCACTTCCCTATGACATAACACATTAAGATTTTTTCCAAAGGTATAAGTCTATTTTCTCATTTTGTAAAAATACAATAGGAATGGTGCATAGATTTTTTTTTTTCCTAAGAGGATGCCCCCCTCCCCTTTTAAGATGCAGTTGAGGGCAAAATATGTCAGTCTATTCTTAAAAGTTTCTTGTAAGATTTTGGGGGAAGGAGGGAAAAAAATCAGTATCATTGGTTTAATGATCTAAAACTAAAACCAAAGAGCACACACATGTGGGGCTGCTGCATATGCCATGTACCATATACTCCAGGAGCACCCTTCACATTATCAGGACAGATTCCCTCCCTTACTTTAAAACTTTAAAACTGATGTGTGTGAGGGAACAAGACAACAGCTTGTTCCTTATGGTTAGTCGGTAAAGAAAGTACCCTAAATACTTTTCCAAGGGACTGTGCTTCATTTCTTCATTCTTGGTGATTTTTAGAACCTATCCCTAGCAAAGTCAATGTTTTCCTAGGGAAGTTACTTATAATTCCACATACAGAAGAATAATTTATTGATTAAATGATTAAAACAAGACAACGTAGCAAGTGAATGACAGAATTAAGAAACGTGATCTCAGAAACTTAAGAACACATTTCAGTGGAGCATTAACAAACAACTGGTATAACACACAATTTATAAACTGAGACAGGAGCCAATTTCAGGAAAAATAAGCCATTTGACATTCTGGCTACACTTTCCCCAAATATCAGCTATTTAAATCTTTAAAAATAAATAATAAATACAGTTATAGCTCCCCATGTATAAATACTTACTGTTAGTCCAAATAATATTTACCTTGTTGGTTATTTTTTGCTCTGTTAACTTCTTACTTACATCATCATTCTGTTGTGCCTCCTGCATGACAAACTCTCGTACCATGGATGGATTATATTCAACCAAGTATGAGAATATATCAGTAGCAGCACTTCGCACCTGTGTATCATCCATGCCCTGCAGATAAAAAGCACTTATTTCTCCTATAATTATAAAAATACAGACCTTATAGCTATATAAAATCCAAAATCTAACCAATTAAAAGAAAACACTGAAATAAGAGAGGTCAGGGAAATCTGGCATGTAAAACTTGTTCTATGGATAAAGTTACTTTCCCTAACATCCCACAGGCGGCAAACTTAGCAATTTATTATTAAAAATACGGAAAATTCCTCTGAATATTCTTTCAGTATCATGTAAGGACTCTCTAATACTAGAATTTTACAGCTTTTTTACTTTATGTAATACACAGCTAATATTAAATATTGGCTATAGTCAAACACTTGCATGTTACATAAAAATATATTTTTGTGGATTAAAAATATAATGGTAATGGGGCACCTGCATGGCTCATACAGTTAAGCAGCTGCCTTTGGCTCAGGTCACGATCCCAGGGTCCTGCTCAGCGGGGAACCTGCCTTTCCCTCTCTGCCCCTCCCCCTGCTTGTACTATCTCTCTCAAATAAAATCAATCTTAAAAAATAAAAATATATAATTGTAATTAAATGTAAGGAGAAAAACTTACAAGGATGACTTCTAAAGCTGGTAATATGCCCATATTTGACAAAGTCTTGAAAAAAGCATCTCTGTTTTGAGGTTGTAGCGTTTGGGAAAACGCACAAAATTCTTTTAAAAAGTTAACCTAAAATAAGGAAAAGGACAAGTGAATATAAAAAGATCTGTTGTTTTAGCTTTGTGCCCTTCATAAGTATCAAATTTCTTACCAATTCCTGTCTTTTTTCCTCATCTGTTGCTTCATCTGTTAGTTGTGCAAACAAATCTGTCAGAAATTTTTCATCCTCCTGTTAAATCAAAGGATAAATTGATGCTAATGTTAAGAGTATATTAAAACATAGTTTTCAGATACTGTAAAATATAAACTGCACTACCTGGAAAAAGGAAAGATGGTACTGGCAATGGTATTTTTTAAGAGAAGGAAAAACGAAACTATTAAAGAATAAACTAGAGATTTATACGGAAGATTTTTCTTTACATTTTGGAAAGGCCTTATTTCCTAAGTTTATTTAAGGCCACACTATGTCCATTATGCTTTATGGACCATATGGTCTCTACCACAACTATTCAACTCTGTTATTACAGTAGGAAACATCCATAGACAATGTGCAGGTAAGTATGGCTATGTTCAAATAAAACTTTACTTATAAAAACAGATATGGGCCATAGTTTGCAAACCCCTCATTTACAGAATCTTAAAATCTTACCTTTGGAGGTTAAAGTTCTACCACCTCTCAAATGAAAGTAAAAATTAAGATAAAGCTTTTCACGTTTTAAAGGTGCAGAAAATGATTCAATTATTCAAAAAGCTAAATGCAGAGCTTTAAAAGATACACCTATTATCTGACTGATATCCCATACAGACACACAAAATTTAATACGTATTTTGGAGAAAATTGCTAATGTGGGTAAATCAATACAGAACTTGGAAAGAACCTTAGATGTTATCTTACCTCATTTTATAATTGAGACAGATTAAGAAACTTACCCAAAGACCAACCACAGCAAGTGGCACAGACCTTCCTGATAATCTGTTCAAATTTTTCCCCTCACTATTTTTTAACTAAGACAGTGTTATGCTTTAATTCCCTACTATCTCAGCTACTACTAGATTCAGCACCACTTCAGCCCTACAGACATCCCTAAGTCTAAATGTATCTACATATGTATAAATGTATGTATACGTGTGTATGTCATCTCCCACTAGATTATAAACTCCATGTTCACTGTTCCACATTCTTAGGAAATATTTTCTGTGATATTAAATTGGTTATTCCTACTTTTTGTAGGAATGTACAAACAGGCTATACCTCAAATGGCATGCAATTTCAAGATGCATCCCAGATCTAATATATCCCACCAACTGGAAATCAAATGATTGAAAAAGAGTCTCTGAACTGCTGCACGGGGGGGGGGGGTGCTACAGAAGTTGAGAGAATTAAGAATGTTTAAAAAAAAAAAGAATATTTAACAGTGTTACATACAGAGCAGTTAACAGTAAAGGGAGGATATGATTGTATACACAAGGGGGGTAAGAACCTGCTTTAAATTATATCTCAATCACCCACTGTCACAAAATGTATAAAATTCTCTTTCCTTCATAGCAGCACTTCGGATGTAAGTACCTGTATCAAGAGAAACAGAACTACAGCAATGGCAGCCAGGATTTTACAAAGCAGCGTAATGTAGCAAAACAAAGACTTAACAACTTGAAATTATTCATACTTAATGAATAAAACTGGCATTTCACAGGTATGAAGACCAAGAAAACACCCAAGTGACAAATCCCTGCATAACAAAATGAGAATCATGTGGAGCTAAAGGACCAGATGCACTCAGGACTATCCCAGGAAACCAGGAATCAAAAGTGGACCAGAACAGAGGCTCTACTAGGTAGCCAGTAAAAACGAGATTCTTATCAAAGAATAAAAATTGGTACCGAAACCTTCTCCCTCCTCCATTATCAACACAGTATACTGTATAGAGATTACTATTGTCCTTACCAGACTGCATTGCCTATATTATTTGTTTACATGTCTGTCTTAAATGAATGAGAAGCACATCAAATTGGTCAACATGAACCAGAATTATTCCTAGCTCCAGGACAGCAGCGTTGGTAAAACTGATTTTTCTGTTTGAATTCATGTTTTGTTTTTTGGGTTTTTTTTGGAAGATGTCAAAGACAGGGACTCTAAAATACAGCAATTTTCTAAAAAGGAATAGCCATACAGATTAAACTTACTGCTTTATTCCTAATGTGCTACCAAAGAGCTCTGATATTTTTTCTGCTTCCTTTATTTAACAAATCCAGGTTCCAAATAATTTTTATTTGTAGATCTGAGGAAAGGCCTTAAATCTTCCAAGTCATACCATTTATCCATTATTCTTCCAATATCATGGGCATCAAAGAAATAAAAATCATGGGCACTGTGCAACTCACAAATCTTTACACCACACAAACTTTAAAGTTCTATTTTAGTTAGAGCAGACTAATTCCTACACTATGGGGTAATATACTGAGAGGTTCTCTGACTTTGGGGGTGTTACAAATGTAAATTACTTGCCAGCTCTCATAATTTTGATTTCTGTGTTTTGTGCAGAATCCAGGAAATGTTACACCCCAGGCAATTCTGATGCAAGCACCCTAAAACACCAGACCTGAGAGACTGGGCATACTGTAGAAAGAAAATCTAGAGTTTAATATAGTAATTATTAATAGATATTTTTAAACAATGCTCCGGTGCCTGGGTGGCTTAGTCTGTTAAGTGTCCAACTCTTGATTTTGGCTCAGGTCATGATCTCTGGGTTGTGAAATCAAGCCTGCAATGAGCCCCGTGTTGGGCTCCGTGCTGGACACGGAGCCTGCTCAAGATTCTCTCTCTCCCTCTGCCCTTCCCCCCACCTCCACTCACACACCTGCATGCTCTAAAAAAAAAGAAAAAAGAAAATAATACTCAAGAGTCTTGGATCATGTTCATGCATGATCTTCTTTAATCTTCAGATGACTTTATAGGGTTGATACTAATACCACCATCCTTCAAATCAGGGAACTGAAGCTTTAAGAGGGTAAGAAAGCTGCCAAGTAGCCCATAGCTATTAAGTGACAGGTTGAGCTGTAACTCATATTCACATCCAACTTCCCCATATTTTCATCTGGTACAAAAGCATGCCTTTTGGTAAGGAGACCTGCAACTATAATTTGCCAATATCTGCTATATTCTCTTGACCCTAATACTAGGCCTTTAATATATAATGATCTGACAGTGCTACCAATTCCACAGAATTTATATTCTATATTTAATGACATACTTCTTGGCCTCTTCATTTTCTTTCTGATTCTGTTCTATGCATAACTGACAGATTAATATATCTAAAATTCTACCTTTAATCGTTTTGTTAAGACCATTCATTCCCCTGTGATTTTTTCAAGCTAGACTTCATCACATTTATGTTCCTGATGTAAACAAAACAACCTTCTGGTCCCACAGTATTAAATACTATAATCTTTTCTAGTACCACCCAAATATATACCTTTAGACAAAAATCAAAATTGGTATTTAAAAGGAACAGGAAATTACTTCTGCTGAATCAATTAACAGTTTAGATGGTATCAATCAAGAAGGTATCTTTGTAAGTAGGAAAAAACATGATCTAACTCACCTGTAACATACCAACAATTTCTACCTTATTGAAAAAGATAAAGGAGTGAAGTGTTGATAGCATATTTTCTTCAAAGACTGAAGGGGTAGGTAGAACCATATCTTGGATATACTGAACTCTGTATGTCTGATGAATTTTTTGTTTCAGCTCAGGATCTGATATGGGAATCACTTCTTTAAACTTGGCTGTTTTTGTTAGAAATTCCCTGTGTTTTCGTGGTTGTGATAGAGCAGGATCATATTCTAAGCATCCAATGACGTCCATTATACATTCCTCAGAGAACATAACTTCGAAAAGAGCAGTTCGATTCAAGAGGAAGATGCCTTTGATAATTTCATACAAGTGGTGCAGTCCTTCAATATTTTCCAAGTCCTCACACACATGAAAAAGCTCTAAGAGCTTTTTAATATAACCCTCATTTTCCAGTGCTAGTGCAAGTTTTTCACGACGCAGGGGGGAAGGTAAAGATGATGCCACAAGTTCTGCAATTTCCTCAAGGCGACTTAATTCACAAGACGGCAATTCTAAACCTGGTGATGACATATCATCAAAACGCTCCTCTTCAGATTCATCTACAAGGTCCTGAGTGATGTCCACTGAAGGGTCCTTTCCTTGAACCTATTAAATAAGATTTATGATAGCTAATAGAATATAACCAAACAAATCTAAATATTCTTAGATGAATAGAAGAGATGTTATAAGAATCCTAGCATCATATTCCAGAATAGCCACCACCAAACCCTTCAAAGTTTAAGTAAAATTCAAATAAATATCAAACATCATAATGTTGTGATCACAGAAAATACATGTAATTGTAAGCAACGAGGAAAACTGTAACCTCAATTCCAAAACGCAAGGGCCAAAGAATATGTGCAAACTGGTTCTGGACCAAACTGGGTCACCGATGCGCTGTGAATGCTGGTTGGTGGCCCAAAAATATGAATAAGAACACTGTGGTAAACAAGTATACTCACACAAAAAGGAAACCATATAAAAAGTAACTGCAACATACATGTAGCAGAATGTAATACAGTAGATCCCCCAAGAATATCTACTGAAAGTAACCAAACAATAGAAGTTTTCCTTTCTAGTCACCCAAACCTGTACCTTTCATGATCACCCCCAGAAGCCCTGAAAGTTTGTCATAAACCCCAACTTTATGTCAGTATAGGGGCTCTAATGATAAAAACATAACTTAGAAGTTTTCACAAATACATTCTGAGATAAAAGAACATTTTTACCCAAAGTCAAAGACTTATTTTGAAATAAAATGAGCTTTGCTATCTTGGCCCTATAATTTGAGACACCATCACTAAACAGGCCAAGTTGAACAGTAAAGAAATGGAAAAATTAGACCTTATATGAAATGGCCAAGAAACTTAAACTGCTTAGCATGATTAAGAGAGACTGTTAATGGATACCGGAAGGGAAGAAGGCCTGGAATAGGTCTTGAAATATGTTGCAAGTTGATATTGTCTTGACCTTAACCCAGTGGGGCAGTACCACTGAAAGGCAGTTAAGCACATCACAGACTGTACCCGGCATGGTCTCAAGTTGGCTCTGATTTGTTAACAACATAAATTCTCAATATAGCTTTAGATTCCTGGAACTCAAACTACGGCTCTACCTAAAGAAATTTAGTAGTGTTTGATTAAAAAGCCAAATGTAAAGGGACAAGAGCCCTTACTATGATGAAAATACTATCATTTTTAGTTTATCTGCAAATATGAAGGCTAAAAGGTCATCAAAAAGGTCTGTGGTTAGAATTTTCCTGGAATCTGAAATGCTCAGGGAATTAAGGTGGAATTGTAATGATTTGACAAATATGTTTCAGTCTTACTGAACGGAGTAATGGAAGAATGAAAACAAAAGAAGGGTAGAATAAGCTAGAAGAGAGAATCTTAAGAGAAAGGATAAGTCTTAGCAGTCTAGATATGAAGAAAATGAGAATGTGAAGGCCATGAAAAGTCTATAAGAAAAAAAGAGATACACCTAGACTTAATAGCTACTATCAAGGAAGATACTAGAAAATGGAGAGACTTTTTGCTGTTTCTAGATCAAAAAATGAGCAGGGTTCAAGAAACAGAAGACATGTAAGATCTCAAAGAGCAAAATGCAATGAATTCTCCAGAACAAGCCAGGATCTAGAAATTGATAAGTACAGACAGGATCACAAAACACTGGTAGAATACTGTATCTTGAACACAAAGTATGCACAAGTTAAAGGGGAAGATTAGATAGAAAATAAAAAAAATAGCCAGTGATTCCTAGGAAAGTTACTCTAGAGAAGTACAGAAGAACTATTACCCGTGCCCCAAGTGTAAATGAAGAACTACAGACTAAGGAAAAGTAAAGATCCGACAATTTACTGAAGGAGAGCCAGGCCTGAGAGCAATGCAGAGTCCAGGTGTGAGTTAAATATTGGCGTAATAAAAGACTATGTCCAGGGTGGGATTGTTTGACTCAGAAAAGTGAAGGAGCACAAAATCTGTCTGAGCAATGGGTGCTTTTATAATACCCAAGCTCTTCAATCTCATCTCTCTTTCTATGGGAGAACTCCACAGGACACAATCTAAAGGCAGGCTATGAAAGCTGTATGGAAAAGAAAGCAAAGAGCAAGTATGAAGAGGCATTCAGATATAAATGTAAGTCCTTCACAGCGGAAGGAAAGGGAAGTTTGACAGGTTATTATATGAAAAACAGAGCTGAGCAGACTACCTAGCAGAAGTAAATTCTACGAGGTAAGGAAACACTGTGCCTCAAGGACAAGTAGCTTTATTAAGGTAGTGGCTCTCAAGCTTTAGGGTACATGAGAATCAGCTTAAGCAGGAATTGACAAACTAGAGCCAAATGTGGCCCAACAATTTTCATAAATAAAATTTTACTAGAAGAGAACCATGGCTGTTTGTTTATGGGCTATGTATGGCTACTTTCATATAACAGCAGCAGAGTTGGACAGTTGTTAAACTGTATGGCCCACAGGCCTAAATTATTTACTATCTCACCCTTTACAGAGAAAATCTGACCTAGCGGACTTGTTCAAATATAATTCAAATACAATTACTGGGAAGTACTCACAGAATTTTTGATTCAGTAGATCCAGGATGGGGTCCCAGAATTTACATTTCTGTCAGTTCCCAGGTCATGCTACTGTGAGAACCAATGAATTAAAGAATCTGCTAAAGGGGGCGCCTGGGTGGCGAGTTGTGGGATCGGCCGGTGTCAGGCTCCACACTCAGGGGGGAGTCTGCTTGAGATTCTCTCCCCCGTCCCTCCTCCCTCTCTCATGTGTATATTCACGCTTTCAAATAAATAAATCTTAAAAAAAAAAAAAAAAGTAAAGAATCTCGGGGCGCCTGGGTGGCACAGCGGTTAAGCATCTGCCTTCGGCTCAGGGCGTGATCCCGGCGTTATGGGATCAAGCCCCACATCAGGCTCCTCTGCTATGAGCCTGCTTCTTCCTCTCGCCCTGCTTGTGTTCCCTCTCTCTCTGGCTGTCTCTATCTCTGTCGAATAAATAATAAAATCTTAAAAAAAAAAAAAAGAATCTGCTGAAGATTATACTCTAGAATAAATGTGGAAATAGAGAAACTGTCCTTAGGATGCGATGGTTTAAATGAGTCTATAACAAGAGCCAATGGCTTTAGCATATAATAAATGCAAAATAGAATGCATAATAAATGTACACCCAACAAGATTGTGGAGATTATGTCACCAAACCAAGGTACTAGAGTCACTAGAAAATTCCAGAATCAACTGAGAACATGCAAGATGAAGCTGAAGAGACAGTCAAGAGTCACAAGAAGTTACTGAATAAAGTGATATGATCAGATTGGCATTTTTTTTAAAGATTTTATTTATTTATTTGACAGAGATAGAGACAGCCAGCGAGAGAGGGAACACAAGCAGGGGGAGTGGGAGAGGAAGAAGCAGGCTCACAGCAGAGGAGCCTGGTATGGGGCTCGATCCCATAACGCCAGGATCACGCCCTGAGCCGAAGGCAGACGCTTAACCGCTGTGCCACCCAGGCGCCCCTGGCATTTTTTAAAAGATCACTCTATCTGTGGTATGGATTTGGGAAGACCAATCAAGATAAAAGCAATAATCCAGGCAAGAAATGATAGTGGCTTGGTAAACTGTGATAGTAGTGAAAACAAGGATAAATGAATGGATTTAAGATTTATAGTTGAAGGACTGAATGGATGAAAGTGATGAAGGAAGGATGAATAAAACACCCAAGTTTCTGGTTTCAGCAACTGGATGACATTGACTGAGATGAGAGAGATGAGAGAATGAACAGATCTAGTGGAGATTAGGTTTGGTTCTAGACTACTAAATCTGAGATACCAGTAAGCGCTGATGAAGGAGCTCTCAAAGGCAGCTGGATATAGAGTGTGGAGTTCAGCAAAGGTCGTGGCTGTACAGTTTAGTGTCAATAACTGTGCTTTCCTATAAATCAAGCTTTTCACAGACAATATGAATTTAAGAGAGCAATATGAAATGCTGTTTATTTAAAATCTTGGGTATTAGCTAAAAGCACAGCAAAAAATCAAAATACTTAGAGAGCATGTTGATTTTCTAGTTTTTAAAATTACCTGACATATTTTCTCCCAAATTTCATCACATCCAGCTTTTTCTTGAAAGCTAAGGGCCAAGTCATAATTTTCTGCTTCAGACCACACAATCAAGGTGTCCTTGAGAGAAAAAAAAGTGTAATTAACATCCATTAATTATCACAAACTATGTCAAAGTATAAGGCAAATGAAAAAAGCAACAAGTTGAGGACAGTACTAAGCAACACTGATACTGTGATTGACAATGCCTTTTCACACCTAGCTCTGTTCAGTCTATAAAATGAAAACAATGTTTTCCTTAAGGAGAAGTTAACCAGAATATGAAGCACCACAAAGTGACCAATCTAAATGTACTAAAAGATACAAACTAAACATTACATTAATTCTTTGCTTGCATACTAGGTTACATTTTATGCTCCAAATTGCCCAGAGAGGAAGTCTGAGCATTCAGTAACTAGGCCATGTCAGGAGGATGGGATTAATAACCAAAACCCTTTCTCTCATCTATTACCAGCACTGCATGTTCTTTACCTGAGACACACAAGGCCCATGAAATTATTCACTAAATCTGTAATATAAGAGATTTTATCTGGATAGGTTTTTTTTAGCTTTCACCAGTGCTATGGTTCAAGAAGCAAGATGCTACCACCCACAGTCCCTTTACTCCTGTTCAGAGACTTTTATTTAATGATAGTTAAGTTTAATGAACAGTTTAACAGTTTTTATTAAGATGTAATCTCTGCAAGACACTACACTTACAGTACTGACACCATTTTATATTCCCTGTAGTACAGTCTGTCTTCTACAATATGCATAGCATAATAAAAATATTTACAGGGTCTTAAGGTATCTTTTCAAACTCACAGTAAAATAAACATACACACTGTTTCCGAACCATCAACCGTTTCAAAAAAGAGCCCTCTCATTGAGAAAGGTTTGTGAATCCTCTTATGTATGAAATACTGAATGGTACTAGGGAGAGTTACATTTAAAAAAAAAAAGCCTGGGGCACAGTCGGTTAGACGACTGACTCTTGGTTTCAGCTCAGGTCATGATCTCAGGGTCGTGAGATCAAGCCCCTCGTCAGGCTCTGCACTCAGTGCAGAATCTGCCTGAGATTCCTTTTCCTCTCCCTCTGCCCCTCTGCTCATAAGCGCACATGCTTGCTCATGCTCTCTCAAATTAATTAATTAATTAATTAATAAAAAAAATAAAAAGAAGCCTAACATAACAGCGTTCATGTAGCAGTTTTTCAGGCTGGTCCAAAGAGAGGAATTAGAAGTCAGAGTTAGAAAGATATGAATACAATATAAGGAAAAAATAATTCAATCTGACTAATAAGTAACTGAAAGGAGCCAAGCAAAGGCTAGGTGAGCATCTATAGGGAGGGTAAAAGTTCCTACATTAAGAAAGAAACATGACTAGACCATCTTTAAGGTACCTTAAAAAATATGTTTACATGAAGGCAGTTTTTAATACTTTTCACTATGAAAGATACCTCCTATTGTACAAAAATGGATCACCTGAGTTTGTCTGCTAAAATGCATATTAAGTCTTTTCAGTCAATTATGTAACTGTCAATGATGAGAACCAGTAGTCTGTCACTGAACTAAAGGGACACCAGCCATAAGTAAATGAAAGATAATTTGATTGGGCTGTACAGCATTACTAATAGAACAAATCCACAATTTTTATTCAGAATTTTGAACAAGAGGTCAAAGACCCCTTTTTACTATCTTCATGAACTTCTAGAGATCATGGATACCAGGTAGGCATCTGTTCCATAGTGACTAAGTAGCTGTTCAAACTCAAAATACTTTACATTAACATTGTAAGATCAAGGGATGCCTGGGTGGCTCAGCCAGTTAAGCATCTGCCTTTGGCTCAGGTCATGATTGCAGGGTCCTGGGATCAGTCTCACATCAGGCTCCTTGCTCAGCAGGGAGTCTGCTTCTCCCTCTGCCTGCGTCCCTACTCCTGCTTGTGTTCACAGGCACCCACTGACAAATAAATAAAATCTTAAAAAAAAAAAAACACACAAAACATTGTAAGATCCACACGCCAGAAATTAGTCAACTGTGTAGTCCCCGAGTCTGTTTCTTCATCTTTAAAATGGGTATAATACATACAGTTATGAAAACCGGTGATAAAGATCCAAACAAGCCTAAAACCAGTATCACATTGGTAATAAGGTAGATTGAATAGGACCATAAGCAATGTAAATTCAGAATCATCTGTAGGCTTAAAACAGGGCACAACTAGACATACGCTCTCAAGTGCCCATTTGACAAATTTAAAAGTTTGAGAATTTTTAGGAATTGCTCTTCTGTTTTCCTTGAAGAGTCTAATTTTCACCAAATCATCTTATTTATCATCCAACAACCTACAGCATAAGGATTTCTTCATTCATCCTCAAAACAGACTTCATCTTTTTTCTTTGGACGTGTTTTTACTCTTCAACTGACTGAAGCCTCAAAACACGAATTTATATATTTAAGTATAGAATATCAAAGACAAAATACTCTAGTTTCCAGCCACTCCAATCAAACCAGTTTTCTTAAGAACACTAAAAGCAACAAAGTATTAGACCATTAGACTATCAAGAAAATATTTCATATTGTACCAAATGTTTTCTGGACAAATAAAACACCATTATGCAGACATAAGAGTTAGTAACAGCTTTCCAATATGCTATCTGTGTAAGCTCAAGCAAGTCACAATCTTTAGAGATCATCTAATGTGCAAAATAAAGCCAACACTAACTTCCTTCTAGTATTTTAATGGTCAATGATGAAGCAAAGCACTTTATAATTTATTTATAGAGTAATATATTTATAAAATAATATATACATATGAATGTGCTAGTAATATTCTCTAAATTTATTTTATTTCTGTACCTTCAGAGCACTGAGGGGACTAATATTGCTTTCGTTGGCTTTGTACAGTATTCAGTACATCTCTGTGTGTGTACACGCACACACACGTGCTCTTATCCTTTTGATGATAGTGCTAGTCGGTCTACCAAGTAGAGAAAGATTTACTTTCAGATATTGCTTATTCATCCGAAGGATACAAAAAAGAGTGTACTAAAACTGAAAGATGCCTTAACAAACTGCATTATTCTATTACCGTATTATTATAAGGTCCTATTCAGGCTATGTAAGAAATCAGATTTTTATCTACACTGGGTTGCTGTGTAGGGACAGAAACGTCCCTTCTGCACTAGCATCTACAAGAGCAAAGGAAGCAATTTCTACCTTTTCGTGGTGTTAATAACTGATTATTACAACAGTGGTCACTTTTTATTCTTTAGGTAGAAACAGGAAAACTGTATTGTTTTAGTTTTAGCTTCTGAAAACTAAGTTGCAAGAATATCTGGATAAAAACTTAGCTTAACTTGAAACAATTTTTTTAAGTTTAAAATAAAATGACTGCTTTATACACCACAGAGATTGGCTGAAATCACATTTTAGAATTAGGCTGGGAAAGTATGCTGTAACCGGTTTTGAATTTTTAACTGTAAGGAATCTATGGTAAATTCTCATTTAATCACCCAACTGAGAGGACCACATACGAGGTAAAACACAACATCTTCAAAATTTTACCTGTTGTTTCTGATATGCGGTGTTAGGATTTATTTTGGACTCTAAAAGTAGAGAACCTAGGAAATAGAAAAACAAAACAAAACATTCCATTATGTCATTGCAAAGCAGCATAATTACATTCCATCACATACACACATACTTCCTTTCCTGAACACTCGATACACATGTAACTTTAGTTAAGGAAATAGTATTTTAAAAATAAATTTAAATATAATAAAACTTATAACCCAAGAAATGCCTGCTTATGCATGTTTACTTTTAACAAGAAGGACACGATTATCTGAAGAATGAGGACTGGATGGTAACAAATCTAAACAACGTATGGGCAGCACAGGGTAGCGAAACGGCACAGCATGAAGCCAGGTGGCCTGAGTTTAAATCTGTGACATACATTATGACTTGGATACAATCCACTGCCCCAGTACATCCCCACATTACAGTTCACTTTCAGAAAGTCTCTTACTTCTGTTCCAGAATTATCACACTTCGTCTTCAAATGATCAATTTTTTCATCGTAAACTAATTTTAATTTGCACATTTTTGTCTTTTCCCTGGCCATGAGACTTGTGATATTCAAAAAATAACTATTGCTTTATAACAAAGAGCAAATTTTAAGACCAGCTTTATGCCTCTCCCCTCACTCTAGTTCCAGTTTATCCCCAAAGTACTATCTAAAGACAAATACTGGGGCGCCTGGGTGGCAAAGCAGTTAGGCGTCTGCCTTCAGCTCAGGGCGTGATCCCAGCGTTATGGGACCGAGCCCCACATCAGGCTCTTCCGCTGTGAGCCCGCTTCTTCCTCTCCCACTCCCCCTGCTTGTGTTCCCTCTCTCGCTGGCTGTCTCTTTCTCTGTCGCATAAATAAATAAAATCTTTAAAAAATAAAAATAAAAAAAATAAAGACAAATACTGGCCCAAAATGCTTAAGAAGCAGCAGTTTTTTCTATAGCTGTCCTTCATCCAAATCTTTCATTTCTTCTCCTATTACACATCACCATTAACTTCCCTTTCCAAATAGTGGCTAGGGAGCTGAAGAAAACGGTGATTCTTAACATTCCCAAATTTAATTAGTTGGCTTTTATGTTAAAATTCATTTACTAATTTTATGATACTGTCCCATTTAGTGATTTAGTGACCGTTCACTCCTCTCTGCTCAGAACAGTGTTAAGTGATACCAAATACAGTAAAATACCAGCATTTAGCAAGATGTAAGGACTTAATTTGTGAACACCCTGTGCACACAGCCTCCCACTTCACTCGAATCCTCCCACTGTGTCTAACACAGGTAAACTTTTTTTTTTTTAAAAGATTTTATTTATTTATTCGACATAGAGACAGCCAGCGAGAGAGGGAACACAAGCAGGGGGAGTGGGAGAGGAAGAACCAGGCTCATAGCAGAGGAGCCTGATGTGGGGCTCGATCCCACAATGCCGGGACCACGCCCTGAGCCGAAGGCAGATGCTTAACCGCTGTGCCACCCAGGCGCCCCTAACACAGGTAAACTTAACTCTAAATGTGTCTCTTATTCTTTCTATACTTAAGGTAACTAAACAGTCTCCATACTTTTCCCACCTCTACCCTCTGAACCCCCAATACCCCATTTCTTTAGGCTTTTTAAAATTACTATTTCTGGCTTACTGAGGTTCAGACAAGTATCCTCACATTCTAGGGGAAATTTGGTTTAATCTTCCTCCTCTTCTCCTAATCTTTGCCATATTAATTAAAATAAATTCCCAATGCTTCAATTTTCTTTATGCACAATTACTGGATTTTTTATTTTGGTAATTACCAAGAGTTGTCTAGTGATGTATTCAAAACAAGAAAAAGCAGCAAGCAAATGAACTCAATGTCTACAGTCTCTCAAGTATTAAGACTCCAACTTTCATTGTAAATATTCTTCCATTGTTTTTCATAAATACAAGAACAAAAATTTCCATCTATCATTTCCCAGTGAAATCAGAGTATGTCAGGTACATTATGGATCAAACTTACTTTTTGTGGCATTTACTCAAAATGTGGTTTCTATGAGAAAATACACTCCAAAAAAAAAACCACTTTGAAATATATCATGTCCTGAAAAACAATCCATTTCTAGAAAACTACATAAATAATAGAATGAAACAACTGGATTACTTTGTAACATTCAGAAGATACAAAAGGTTTAGTATCCTAGAACCAAACTAAGTTAGCCTCTTTAAAGGTTAAACCACACAAAAGCACACCTACCCAAAACAAAATACTGGACATCACTGATGAATGATAACTGGATTATGATCAAAATCAGAATCTGTGCTACAAATGATACCAGTAAGAATGTGAAAAGACAACCCACAATATGGGATAAAATATCTGTAAACCCTATATCTGATAAGGAATTTGTATACAGAACTCTGACAATAATAAAAAGACAACCAAATTTAAAAATGGGCAATAGATATGAATAGATATTTCTTCAAAGAAGATACACAAATGGACAATGAACATATGAAAAGATGCTCAACACATCATTAGTCCTTAAGGAAACACAAATCAAAACCACAAATAAGATACCATTTAACACCTGCCAGGATGCCTATAATCAAAGACAGCACTGCCAATTAACAAGTGTTGGCAACCACGTGGAGAAATTGGAACCCTCATACATTTTGCTTGTGGGTATGTAAAAAGGCATCCACTTTGGAAAAAGGTTTGGCAATTACTCAATTGCTAGTTACCAGCAATTCCACTCCTAGGTGTATACCCAAAAGAAATGAAAACATATGCTCACACAAATATGTGTACATGTTCTTAGCATTTCTCATAACAGCAAAAAAAAGCGCAAACAATCCAAATGTCCAAAACCTAATGAACAAAATACTATTCAGCTACACACAAAAAAATACATGCTGGACGAACCTTGAAAATATTACAAGTGAAAGAAGCCAATCACAAAAGACTATACATTGTATGACTGTTTTTACGTAAAAATGTACAGAGTGTGCAAATCAGAGAAAGATGTGTAGATTAGTGGTTTAGGAAGGAAAGGGGGAATGAATGGGAAGTGACCGCTGATGGGTACATGATTTCTTTCAGAGAGAAAAAAATATTCTAAAATTAGATTGTGGTGGGGAGCCTGGCTGGCTCAGTCGGTAGAACATGCAGCTCTTTATCTCGGGGTTTTAAGTTTGAGCCCCACGCTGGGCGTAGAGGTTACTTAAAAAATTAAAAAGACTGTGGTGATAGTTACATGACCCTGTGAATATACTAAAAAACAATGAATTATACAGCATGTGAACAATGTCAATTAAAAAAAAGATGTAAATATTCATACAGTGAAATACCTCATTGTAACGTTAATGAATGAACCAAATACGTGAATGCAACATATATGAATCTTACAAACATGAATGAAAGAAACCTCAGAGGAAAATATATACCATATAATTCTATTTGCATAAAGTTCAAAGAGTAGCAAAAATTGGGGCGCCTGGGTGGCACAGCGGTTAAGCGTCTGCCTTCGGCTCAGGGCGTGATCCTGGCGTTATGGGATGGAGCCCCACATCAGGCTTCTCCACTATGAGCCTGCTTCTTTCTCTCCCACTCCCCCTGCTTGTGTTCCCTCTCTCGCTGGCTGTCTCTATCTCTGTCAAATAAATAAATAAAAATCTTTAAAAAAAAATTAATCTATGGTACTAGCAGGCAGGGGGAGATAGTAACTGTGAAGTGACGTGAAGCAAGCTTCTAGAGTGCTGGTTATTTTGTGAAAATTCACCAAGCTGAATACTTAGCATTTGTGTAACTTTTTGATCTACTACAATTCAAAACTTTTTTTTTTTAAGGTTTAAAAGTAGGGGTAAACAGCATATGGCACAGTGGGATAAAGTTATCACTTCAAACTGTGCTTTCAAGAAGCACACCTGAAACATTGTGCATCAACTACACTTCAATTAAAAAAAAAAGGATGGAGCGCCTGGGTGGCTCAGTCTGTTAAGCAACTGACCCTTGATCTCAGGTCAGGTCTTGGTCTCAGGGTCATGAGTTCAAGCCCCACGTCGGGCTCCATGGTGGGTGTGGAGTGTACTTAAAAAAGGAAAGAAAGAAACACACCTGACTGGGCTGCTACTAAAACAAAACCAGCAGGGGTGTAACTATTATTTTTCAAGTACCAATCCCTTTTGCATTTGCTTCAAAACTACATAAAATTACAGGGTCAGGATAATTAGAAAGAAAAAATCCCAAACCGAAAGCTTGAAGTGTGCCCTCCCAAAGCCCTAGCTAAAACAAGAGTAAGTAGATAACTGGAAGCTTCTGGTGTTGGCAAGTTTTTCTTTACTGGGCCATTCAAGATGTTAAGGGGAAGTATCTCTCCTGAAACACATCACAGCCATATCCCATGGCTTTGGTCTAAGGCACCACCTTAGGAAGTCCAGCTCTGGTCCCCAAATACCATACTCCCTAGAAAATCAGTAGGCTGTAGAGGCTGGAGCATGTGAAACTGCCTTTTAGTTTGGGGGCTAGGATGATAACAAAGATATATTTCTAGTTTTATTTCTACGTCATCTATTACATTCCCTTCCCCCATCTCTTAGTTTCTACTGGATCAAGTTATCAGCACTTTTCCAATCAATAGAAAAAGATCCAGATGAGTGTTAATATGGATTAACACAATCCTTTCTCCCAACAAGTTTACTTGTATCAGTTGCTATAGCTACAGCACTGGGAACAGCAATTCCATCCTAGTAGTAAATGGGTACGGCTGGGGATGTAGAGTTCAACTGTAGGTGAGAGGCATTTATCATGGTAACAGAAACAGGGGAGAAATGAGGAAGATGATTCATAGTAGCAGACCTTAAGCAACATCAAGGGGAGGCAGAGATGGTTCTCGTTAAAGGGGGGAACACATGCTTTTGATACAGGGTAGGTTCAGTTTATCTTAATAACTGAAGCACATATGCACAACGGCCCCCAAACAACTTATTTGAGAAACATACCCATCCTCTCCGATAAAATAAATGCCCTTACCCCCAAGAAGAATTCACTCTCACCCTCTCCATGACACCTCCTCCTCACCATCTGACAAAGACACTCCGTCACACGTGTGAAAGACAAGCCTACACAGCAAACCCTAATATTAAGACTTGAGAAAGGCCTTCCCACTTTCAACATAAACACCTGAAAGGAAATATGGAGACACAAAGAAACAACAAGACAGTGATCAAACTAAAGGGAATGCATCAATACATGTAATTCTCTTGTCATTGCCAAATCTATTCCTTCAGACCACTAGCAAAATCAACCATCTTCAGGTGAACTACAGAGTATTCCTGCACAGCGAGTGCTTGTTAAAAGAGTCTGTTCCATAGAAGCTCTGATAGGCCTACAAGTCCATATTTATACACATACTTCTTCAAAAAATAAAGAGGGTCCTTAATTCTTGTTTACCATTACCAAAACTACAATCAGCACAACTTTTTGAAAGGGTCATTTTATCCTTCTCTACCAAGCTTTTGAAACATAGTCCTCTTTGGCCCAACAGTTCTAGGAAATTAGCCTACATCTTCACACAGTGCCAAGTATATGAACAAGCAAGTCACTAGCAGTGTTCATAACGGTAAAAATCTAGAAACAATCTCTATGCCAGCGGTTCTCAACATGTGGGACCTCAGCTGGGACCTCAGCAAGTCTGGAAAATCAAAACTATTTTTTCATAGTATTACTAAAAAGTTATTTGCCTTTTTCACCCTTATTTTTTTCAGTGTCTATACTGGTATTGCAAAAGACTGAATGCAGAAGCAGGTTAAGAATCCTTTTTTAAGGGGCGCCTGGGTGGCACAGCGGTTAAGCGTGTGCCTTCGGCTCAGGGCGTGATCCCGGCGTTATGGGATCGAGCCCCACATCAGGCTCCTCCGCTATGAGCCTGCTTCTTCCTCTCCCACTCCCCCTGCTTGTGTTCCGTCTCTCGCTGGCTGTCTCTATCTCTGTTGAATAAATAAATAAAATCTTAAAAAAAAAAAAAGAATCCTTTTTTAAAAATTAAACCAGACATTAAAGAGATTTGTAAAACTGTAAAAAAGTGACACTCTTCTGACTTAAAAGCTTTTTAAAGAATTAGTTTTAAATTCTAATGTGGCAAGTATCAGTAGATACAACCCACATAAACAAAAGCTTTTGACGATCCCCTATTTTAAGAGTGTAAAGGTATCCTAAGGAGGGTTTCAGAAATGCTACTCTAATGCCACCAACAGAGTACTGTGTGAATTAAATATATACAGTGAAATACTGTGCTACTCTTAGATGACAGATCAGTGTATCCTGACATAAATAGATGCCCCAAATAGGCCAAAAGGAGGTCTGTACTCTCAGAAAATAGGGGAACAACGGTACAAGAGGGAAAATGCCACTCAGAACATTACCAAGACAACTGCAAGTAGAAGCTGTCAAACACAAATAAGCAAGAAAGATGGACAATAAAACATTCAGTACAATTACGAGTATGCACAATTTTAGGCATTACGATGTTCCCTCCCTGCAAAACGAAATGTGAGAGGTTTTCTTGTATTCTTTTGCCAATCCCCAACACACCTCTATCAAAACAAACACCTCCAGGGAGTGGGGTGGTAAGTAGCTGGTAGTGCAGAGTGAAATATCATTCCAGAAGTGTTTAAATCAGAGAACTACAACTAGTGCCTGCAGCCTGGATCCAGCCAGCAGACAGCTTATTTGAGTCGTAGTCTAACACACATACTCATACACCGAATTCAAGCAAATATTTTAAAACGGAAAAACTGTACATTAAAAAAAAAAAGATCTAGATGTCTGGCTGAGTGCAGGAAACAAAGACCACAGAACTACCCAATCAAATAATCAATACAGGGAGACTTATGGTTAGAAAAAATAATACCTCATAAGGTTGCTGTATTAACTAAAAATTCATATTCAAGTGCCTACCCCAGCATATACTACATAACCAGCACTCAATACTTGTTTTTCTTAGAGCATGGACAACATATCATTTCACGAACATCACTGTGCTGCTGAACAACAGAAAAACTAGTGATAATAACTACAACCCAGAAACACATTAGAACGAAAGATTAACCATCAGTTTTATTGTACTGCTTAAGAAAAACATTTTAGTATATAATATTTAGGAAACATTCCAAGAAAACTGTTAAGATTTTTAATCTTTCTGATACAGTGTCTTTTAGCTAGAAATTTTGCTTATTTAGAAGATACTACTTCCTTTCACTGGAGAAATGATATATTATAGAGTTTCTATAACTTTTATGGTACTATTTTCAATATCAACCTACCAACCAAACAGATTCAGGTAGTTAAAGACACATTGGTCCTGGTCTTAATTTAGATTTGGATAAACACTTAAGGATTTCAGAATGACTAGGTTCAGCTCTGTCGCTCCACAGTTCAACATCTAGGCATCGCTGGTATATTTTGTCCTTATCAATGCTCAAAACTAAGAGCAGGAGCTTAAGTACTGTGCTTCATTAGTGGGAAGAAAACACCATCAAAAATGAGTTAATGTCAGTCCAAAATGTCATCTGGACAGGACACCAGTGTAGGCTTTAAACCTAGTCTGTGTTCCCTCTCTCCTAATTTTGTGGCTCACAATTACACACAGCATTTAAAAACTGAAACGAAGGCCGGCGGGGGCAGGGGGGGTAGCCTTACATGAAAAGGTCCCATGCCTGCGTCAGGCCTTCACTACACTCAGGCCCCATCACCTATACCCAGCGTGGCTGATGGACTTCAAACTGTCAGAAGTTACCACACACACAAGATGATAAACAGGGGTTTGCTTACCCTAGGCCTAGTAATTTTCTACAAAGTAGGTCTACATAAGAAAGAAAAAAAGGGTTTAAATGAACTTTTCAGAGTGAAGCATTTCTCCCAGTACTGACATTGAGCTCTTCTCAGTACCTAAATCTGGAACGCTTACTGCAGGCAAGATTCTATACTGCTTACTAATTTGTAAGAGAAAAAAAAATTTTTGCTGATACTTATCTCTCTTCATTTCTTTCACAACAGCCCACACAAAACAAAACAAAATAGGCTTTCCACCTAAAGTGTTCTGACCTCCTTTTCTACTTAGAGTGGGGGTGAGGCACTACCTACAGCCAAGATCTACAAGAGGCAGAGGTTCAGGATTCTAGTTTTTACCATTAGCTAGCAGTGCTAACTTGAACAAAAACATTTCCCCATGTCTCATTTTCTTTGTGCCTCAAATAACACTGAAAATTTAACCTTTTAAACTTTGAAATAAGCAACTCAGATAATAGATGAAACCATTCTTGATGCCTGGCAAGTAATCCAGAATAAAGAGCATGGATATGATTTTATGTTAAAAAGACATCCTTCAGTGTGTGGAGAAATTCCAAAGTCTTTATCAATTCTAAAATTGGAAGGTGGAAGTGGTAAAAACCATAATAGAATGATTTGAACATAAAGTGACAAGCAAGTAAGGGACGACATTATTACCCTTCATGCAACTTAACAGGTACAGCATAAACTGAAAGAAGAAAAAAACAACACCAAGTAATTTTTTTTGGAAGATGGAACTTTGCAGATAGCTGGCTATGACAAAAACCTGAGAAATGAGGTAATCTATCTTCCTTAAAGAAAGGGCCATGTTCCTACAATACACTTTGCCAAAAGGAACCTACTGAATAAGGATGCAACCTAGGGAATGGGCTCAGTAGCTTGGCAGGACATCTCTCTCCTCCAAGGCAAGGTGGGCTACAGATCTGCCAAACCATCCAGTTCAGAGGGGAAAGGCACACTTAGAAAAGATGCGCCCAGTTCCATTCAGAACTGCCTTCCTGATTTTCAGTTTAGTGTATAAGCACCTCTAACAAGATAAATGTCTCATTTTATGGAAATTCTGAAATACTTTCCACTTTGCTCACCACAATGAAAAGAAACTTCTCAATTATCCTATAATGGAGAACGGAAGAAGCATACAATAATGGATGACCGAAAACAGCAGTCTGTACATCAACCCCCATGTGGCTTGAAGATAAACAATTTTAAATATCTTTAGGCTAAAAATTCTTTTCATGTTCTTTGAAATAAACTTTGAGCCTTTAAGTATTTAACAGCAAATGCAAGTTTGCTAAAAACCAGATCCCTACATTAGTAGGTTAGTAGAGTAGGATTCCCTAGCATAGTATGACATTAAAACTTAATGCTTAAAAATACTTTAAACAACGGGCGCTGTATTAACAGAGTCCAATTAAATATGTGATGTGACGATTATTCCTGCTAAGTTACGAGACTTCAAAGAGCTGATCTCAAATCTACACACACTTTCATCTGGCAGTTAACTGAACCTACACAGCCCATACTTTTCAATTATGTAAAAAGTTTTCCAAACATGGAAAGAAGGACATGTGAGGGTAGTCAATGACTATGTGATAGAAACATACAAAAGCACACCGACACATTCAAACATGTATTTTTAAGAGGCAAATAAATAGACCTCAGAAAAATACACTCAATGTATTCAAAATCCTTTAAATGCCTCTGAAGGGAAATAACTTCTCTCCAATTAAGTTATTTGGGGTAGCCTTATAAAGATCACCTGCGGGCAACAGAACTCTAAATTACAATTTTTCAATTCCAATCGAAAATCAATGTCCCTACAGTCTTTAATTACAGAAGGGTGAGTCTTGTTTTTCATAGAATTGGGAGTACTGGATTGAAAGTCCAATTAAAATTCCTTGACACGAGTTTGTAATAATTCAGCTACAGAACTACAATCGTAATAAACTGATATAGCTAGAGTGAAATTACAGACTAATGTAACCAGACAGGTTTTCCAGTTCAGAAAAAACAATTTGGAAATACTTCCACCTGATGTGAACATGTTAAGTGAAACTGAAGGTATGTCACAGAGGGAAGTGGCAAACCCTAAAGAAAGTTTTGAAAAATGTGAAACAGTTATTTTCAAACAACTAGGTCTTTGAACCTTGAGGGCTATTTCAAAATACGCAAAGCATAGGCACTAGGGCCGATAGGAAAGGTCTTAAAGTAATCTGCCAACTTCTCCCCACCTGTTAACTGAACCAAATTGTGACTCAAAAAAGCTCGCATAAAACAGTTCCACACTTGTAAGACGTTTACACAAACTGTACACAAAATTCTGCATTATTAGTGAAAAAGACAACACTGGGAAACACAAATCTATCTTCTCAAGGCAAAGAAGCATTTTCTCTGCCGAATGCAGAGTTGCCGGATCCATGAACCGGTGTAGCCAACCTGCAACAGGATCAAAAAGATGTAGCAAAAAAAGTTTAAAGGGGGCGGGGGGGGGGAGAGGAAGCACAGCAAAACGTTCTCCAAAGAGTGAAACACCTAAGAACTTTCTTCGCTCCGAGAAAGTTTCACGCCTGCTTTACACATGAGTGAACTAAGGCAGAAGTTCGAATTAATCAGTGCCTTTCTCAAGGTCACCCTAGTGCAAAAGAACAGCACTGTCTGGGCTTCCGATCCTAGGCCCCCGACCTCTCCACACGCCCAGGCAGCACAGCTCAAACGTGCTGGGCTCCCCTCGTCCCCGCAAGTGCTACCAGGCGCTGGGAAGAAAAAGACATTTTGAGCGCTCTCCGTGCTGCTAATTCCGAGAGGACTGGGGTGCTGGTGGCCCGCCCTCCTCCAGGGCGGCAGCCGCCCCCAGCCCCAGTCGCCCCCTCCGTTCTCTTAGAGCGCCACTGACCCCCCCCCCAACAACCAGGGATGTGGCCCGGAGCCGGGGGGAAGGCAAGGGTCCCGCCGCAAGGAGCTTCACTTACCATCGCTCTCAGCCCTGACAAGCAGGGACATGCCCTTCAGCCGCTCCACGTAGCCAGACGACACATGCCCGGTACCCCGGTCGTCCCATTGCCGGTCCTCGTTGAGCGTGTAAACCTTCACCCGCCGTCGGGTGTCGGTCATCGTGCCGCCCGGGGGCCGGGGCAGAGGCCCCGCTGGAGTCGCCCAGGAAGGGGGGCCGGGACACGCGAGAGCCAAGGCGGGAGGACGCCCGCAAGCGGAGGATTCCCGGGCCTCACTGCCGCCGCTGGCCGCCGCGGGGCCGCGGTGCCGCCCGCATGGCCCGCTCCCGGGCCCGAGCTCTGGGCCCCAGTCTTTCCTCGCCTCCGACTCCTCAGCGCTATTGTCCTAGCTCGACAAGGCCGGCCGCCCCGAGAGGGGCGCGCAGCGCTTCACAGCCTCCCGGCCCCAAGCGGTAGCAACTCGGGACCCCGGTCACTGCCCTGCTCCCGCCTCCGCCATGATCTCCGCGAAGCCGCTTCCCGCGCCGCCGCCGCCTCCTCAGGCCGCCGCCGCCATGTTTTCCTTCCTTATACCTGGCCCTGCCACCGCAGCGAGTGGCTCCGCTCCCCTGCTTCAAATATCCCAAGCCGAGGGGCGCCTGCTCCTGTTGCAACTGCTACCACTGCGCGGGAGACTGCGAGAGCCCCCAGGCGCACGAGCGCTCCTGCCTCCTGGAAGTCCCTTTCCCTTCGCCTCTTCCGCCGCCTCTTCCGTCTTCCTCACACAGCCAAAACCGCCGCCATCTTGGTTCGCCCCTCAATAGCTGCGCGCGGGGCCACCCAGGCAGCAGCTGCAGGGGCGGCCCGTTGGCCCCACCATTTAAAGAGACAGGAGCGAGGCCGGGAGCCTCGCTGTGGCGGAGGCCTCGGACGGAGGCGGTAGGCGGGCGCCGAGTTGCCGAGGTGGCGGGAGCGCAGGGAGCGGAGGAGGCGGAACGCTGGTCGCGCCGGTGACGGCCCGGGGCTCCCTCGCGCTCCCTGCACGCACCGTCGTGCGAGCGCGGGGCGGTGTGTGCGCCGTCGCGTCCTGTGTTCGTCATCAGCCCCGCTCGGCGATTCGAAAGGGGCGTGGAGCCCGCCTCCCACCTCGGCGCGCTTACCCGCCGCGCGCCTGGCGTTTCGGGTTTCGGGGGTGGCCGTCTTCTCGGTTCCTCGCTGTCCCGCAGCCCTTGCCCCTTCCTGCTTTACAGGCGGCGGGCCGCGTCGCCCCAGGACTCTCCCGCGGCGCTTCCGTGTCCACGAGTGTCCTCTCCTGGGCGCCTGGAGCGCACACTTGGGGAGGCGCCGGAGCCTCGCGAACTTAAGGCGTTTTTCCTTTGGGGAGACATTGAAAAGCTTCCGGGAAAGGCCACAGGTTTGCATGGCGAGGGCAGCCGCAGGTCTTGGGAGCCGCCATGGGGCACGCAGTGGTGTGGCGAGTCTAGAAACGGGACGGCTGGCACCAGGCCCGAAGTGACAAGTTTAAAACCTCACCTTACAGTCCAGCTGCTACCGCCATTCCCTTACTCTTTATCAGAGCTGTTCTTTTCTAGTCCTCCATGTTGCAAAAAGAACTTGAAGGGCTCATGAAACCAGATACGGATACGATGTTGTATAATCGGGATGAGTAATTCTCGACGTGGGAGGTTAAGCACTGCTAATCTTCACAAAGGAATCAATCACATTCCAAATTCTCATTCTCATGAAAGTTAAGAGCCGCCTTTGGGGGCTTCTATTTCCCAGGCCGTCGAAGTCATCGCTGTCCACTAGAAATAAAACGAGCCACATGTAGTTTAAAATTTTACAGTAGCCAATTTTTGAAAAAGTACAAAGAAACTGATATGTGTTAACGTATTTTATTGAATGCAGTATCTTCAAAATATTAATATAAAATTAATGATTTTTACATTCATTTTTTCGTACTAAATTCAAAATGCGATGTGTATTTTACCCCTGGTGTAAATTTCTACTTGGAAGCGGAAATACCTAATCTGTATCTAGAGTTTATTAAATTTACAATTGAAAAAGTAGATTCACATATTCAAGTTAAGTTTTTTTTCCAAAATATTGATTTTTAAATGTAAATTTTAATTAAAATTACAGTTTAGTATTCAGTTCCTTATTTGCAGTAGCTACATTTCAGGTGTTCAGTAGCCACGTGTCTAATGGCCATCATTATGGTGAGTTCAGGTGCTTAACATCACCAGGAATCTCATCTCAAACCTGCTAATGCAGTTTGAGTTACCATCTATCAGGAAGAGGACCTGACAGCATGACCAATACTGAGGGGTTTCCCAGGATGTGGGATTTTCTTTAAAATCAGAGGTTGGGACCTTCCTCACTGCTAAATGCAAAGAGGTGCTTACAAAGAACAGTCAGAGTCTTTTGCAAACAAAAGGAAAATTATAAAAATAAAACAGTTGTCTCTAAAAAGTAAAATGCAATAATTTCAAGCAACAGGACATGACAGCAATTTTGTCCACTTTCGATGAAGTAAGACATCATTAAATTTATTTACATTGCTTACTTGATCCCCAAACCAAATGTGAAATAATTTGAGGAAAGAAATCACCTGGATTCACCGCCATCACTCTTACCTCCCTTCTAAAACTCTCTACATTATAGCTGGTGGTGCTGTGGTCCAAGTAAGTACAATCTAGCCAGCCAAAACGTTTTTATTTCTCCTATTTGCATTTTTCCCCACTCTAAGTAAGAGAAAGAACTTGAGCCGCTGAAAGAAAACCCCTCTCCTGGGGCGCCTGGGTGGCACAGTCCTTAAGTGTCTGCCTTCGACTCAGGGCATGATCCCAGCGTTCTGGGATCGAGCCCCACATCAGGCTTCTTTTGTAGGAGCCTGCTTCTTCCTCTCCCACTCCCCCTGCTTGTGTTCCCTCTCTTGCTGGCTGTCTCTCTCTGTCAAAATAAATAAAATCTTTTAAAAAAAAAAAGAAAAGAAAAGAAAAGAAAACCCCTCTCCTGAAAATCAGCCCTTGCCATGGTGGCAGGTGTTGGTAGGAGGGCACCTGTGGAGTGGAACACTATAAAACTGGTGTCTAGGGGCGCCTGGGTGGCTTCGTCAGTTAAGCATCAGCCTTGGGCTCAGGTCATGATCCCAGGGTCCTGGGATGGGGTTCCACGTTGGGCTCCTGCTCAGCGGGGAGTTTGCTTCTCCCTCTCCCACTCTACACCCCCACTCGTGTTCTCTCTCGCTCGCTCTGCTCTCAAATAAATAATCTTAAAATAAAATAAAACTGGTGTCTACTCAGGAGGCAGGTGCTGCTATGATACACAATGTGCTCCTTGAGTGGATTCTTTCATAGCCAAGCCAACTTCCCAGGTAAGAACAAGCCAAGCACTTGAAAAAAAGGTCTAGAATGAACTAAATCATGGTCTAAAAAGGGCCATTGACGTCCTGTCACTCACCATACAAATCTGTCTTGAAAAAGAAGACCCAGCTCCTGAGACTGCTTTCGATCTAGGGGAGGGAAATCGGATCGGAGAGAGCGGAGAGGTGACTGATGCCAGTACAGCCTTTCCTTGTTCTCTACCACAGCTGACAAGTCTCCTCTCTCACCCTTTTTCGAGACTGGCGTCAAAGAGTGCTTTATGTGGTGGAGATGCCCAGGTGGTTATGAAGATTTGAAATGAGGCGTCTGCAAAACAAGTTTGTCCCAAGCCATTTTCTAATACTTCAGATAAAAATTTGAGTCATTTTCACTTTTTCCCCCCTCACCTTTGTACTTTGTCCCTCACCAAGGCCTGCCAACTTTCTTCTCTTTCATATCTCCTGGGTTTGATTCTGCTGTTTTATTTCTTTGGTCATCACCATAAGGTTCGTTGTACTTGAAATTCTCCAACTCAATTTCAAAAGGTGACCAGAAACTGTTGTTACTCTGAAATGGAATGGCTCAGAGTCCTGTGAGGAACACTCCCAGGCACTAGCAGAATAAGCATTAGCATCAGCATTTATATTTGGGCAATGAAGAACCCAGAGACTTCTTTCAGTCTGCCTGCTATCAAGACCATCTCCCACCAATCGCCCAAGCCCTCATGCAGCACATTGCATGCACCCAGAAGTAAAAGCAAACATTCCTGAAGACCGGCCAAGGGAAGTAGTTATAGTAATAAAGAGAAAGAGGAGATTGGGTATTGAAATTATCCATGGGGAATTTCAATGTACACATGCTTTCTCAGTTTTGTACGTTTCCCTCAGCCCCTTTGTGCTTCTTGCTATGTGTTCAAATAGCTGTAGCTCTGCGTGTCATTCAGGTGATGCCAAAGGTGGCAGTCATGAGAACATGCCCTACAGACCTCTTTTTTATTTTTTTTAAAGATTTTATTTATTTATTTGAGAGAGAGAGCACAAGCGGGGGGAGTGGCAGAGGGACAAGCAGACTCCCCACTGTTGTAGGGCTCGATCCCAGGACCCTCAGATCATGACCTGAGCCGAAGTCAGACACTTAACTGACTGAACCACTCAGGTGCCCCCCTTGCAGACCTCTTTTTACAAGGAACATAATTCACCCAGGACCCCAGCTGCTGCACTCTGAAATTTCTCACTGTGCTTATAAACAGCATACCTCCCATAGGCTGCCCCCCCCAGTGATGGCATGCAGCAGGCTACTAAGGCAGGTATTCCTGGGAAACATCTGTAGGGTGACTTGGGCTCAAGGACTCCTTCAGCAGCTTTGTCAAACATTCTTTAGGGTGCACTACATTCTAGAATGCTTCCACCCAACCTTCTATCCCTCTTACTTCACTCAGGGTTGGACTCAACCCTCTCCCAGCCATTCTGGCTCTCGATTTCCTTTTATGTAAGTGTTTCCTCTAATAAAATCCTTACATGCTTAATCTTATCTTGGTGTGTGCTTTTTGGAGGACCCAGACTAGTGCTAAATTCAGCTCTTAGGCACAGTAAGTCTTTAAATGTAAAAAGAGATAAATCTTGATTTATATCCACAATATAAGATTTTAACTGGAAATGAGAAAACTAAAATTAACTCACAGCTACCCTTATGTGGAGGCCTGCTAGATTATATACGAGAGTTAATATGTATGTTCTTGATGTATTTGATTTTTATAATGTTTGCTAAAGGTCTTTTACAGAATGAGAAGAATGTTTCTAATACAACTATCACTTTGTTCTTTCTCAGATTTTTCCTAAGAATTCTGATTTCTTTCCAATATAAAAGGTTTGCGATACAAAAAAAGAGATTCTTTTTTTTTTTTGAATTTACATCTGTTTGAGTTTTGAGAAGGACTTCAGGATGAAAAGGTCATGCATATCGTCCCTGCTCTCATCTGAGCAGACCAGATTCCTCTTAGATCATGTCAAATCTGGATTATTATTTTTTTAAATGTCTGACACTTTACTCATCCGCAAAAGGACTGAGTCGTGTTAGGTCCTATCTTTGGTGACCAGATCACAAGGGCTCCTGACTTGTAGGGAGTGCTTTGTGGTAGATAATTTTTTTCAGATTATTTGTCACAGAAAAAATAGTATAAGTATATTCTGAATGTAAAGATGCATCCATACATTCCTTATTCTTAATTTGTTTTTCCATCTTTTGATAACCAGAAAGGTAGTATAGGTGGACAAGGATGGTGGTATCAACATGAAAGCATGAAAATTATTTATTTAGCTCTATTTAAGCAGAAATCAAATGTTTGTGACTTAGTTTTTGTCACTCCAAATATTCTTCCTAACTTTGTATTTGAGAATTATATGGTTATGTTTAAGCGACGCAACAATTCTGTACCTTGCCCCTTGACCATGGTGGTTAGGGCGCTTGACAAAAGCCAGGAAATCAAAATGTTGCCTGGATTTTTCAGACTGTCACTGGGTGAGAAATGTTCTAACCTCCTGAACATGACAGCTAGAAGGGTGCAGTATAGGGCTGCCTATCCCCAGGTGTTCCCTGCCTCCCTACCCCAACCCCAGTGTGGGCAAATATGTCTGCGTCAGAGAGAAGAGAGCAGAACATGCTTTTGGGTGTCCAGTTATCTCCCAAGCCAGACCAGGTCTGTTGTTCTGAGGTTGTTAAGAAGTGATATGAATATGGGTTGCCTGAGTGGCTCAGTCGGTTAAGCCTCTGACTCTTGATTTCAGCTCAGGTTGTGATCTCAGGCTCTCGAGTCAGGCTCCGTGCTCAGCAGGGAGTCTGCTGGAGATTGTCTCTCTCCCTCTCCCTCTGACCCACACCCACGCTCTCTCGCTCTCTCTCAAAAATAAAAAATAATTATATATATATATTTTAAAGTGAGATGAACTTGTCCTTTCATCTATACCCTCCCTACCTTGGCCTCTGAAACTTATCTTGTATTATTGGTCGTAAATGCAATCTCTTTCCTTAGAGTTCCATGAGTAAACGTCATCTAACGTAGTTTAAAAAAAAACTTCCTCTCAAGTCCTTTGACATTTTTCCCCACTAAAAATGGAGTCTCTGTCTCTTCCTTTTAAATCTGGGCTGGACTTGATGACATGTTTGTAATCAATAAAACGAATCAGAAGTGACATTGTGACACTGGAAGTTAGGCCACATCTGCCTGTTTTGTGTGTGTGTGCATTTTCTTGTTTCAGATTTATTTATTTGAGAGAGAGAGAGAGAACACAAGCAGGAGGGGCAGAGGGAGAGGGAGAGAGGATCTCAGCCGACTCTGTGCTGAGCACAGAGCCTGACGCTGGGCTCGATCTCCTGACCCTGAGATCATGACTTGAGCCAAAACCAAGAGTTGGACACTTAACTGACTAAACCACCCAGGCGCCCCTCCTCGGCTTTCTTGGGATGCTTTCTGTGTCGCCAGGTAAGAAGTTCAACTCCCCTGCTAGGCCACATGTGGCTGCTCTGGTGGACAGTCTTGGCTGAGCTCCCAGGTGACGGGGAGTATCCATTGCCCATAGCCTGGTGAATGCTTCATTTTAAACAACCCTGGCCCGCTGAGCTCTGGGAGCACAGTGGCACAACCCTCTCTGACTGCAACCGCATGACAACCTTCAAATGAGAACTGCCCAGCCAAACCCTTCCCCAATTCCTGACCTATAAAAATGAGAGCAAGATAACATGGCTACTTTAAAACCACAAACTGTTGAGGTCATTTGTTACATAGCAATAGTAGCCAGGACCTATGTTTGCTTGGGTAATTCGTTCTAACCTCAAAGAGATGCTGTCATACATTTTGCAAAGGTGGAATAGATGGGATCTAAATAGTTTTGTATTTCAAAAAACTTTCTTCTGATATGTTCCTGACCTTTCATAGAACTCTGAACTAGATTCAATGACCGGATGAATGGATTTTTGAGCATGGTCTAGATCTCTAACAGCTGACTCTGGTTCCAAAATTTAATTTGGGAAATCTAGATCAGATCTTGTTAAATCAACCTTACAGGGACGGTACGGATGTTTTGTAATACTGAAATTCTGTAGTTTTGTTTTTTGTTTTTGTTGTTCTCTCTCTTTTTTTTTTTTAACATAGGTGACCTTGACATTTTTGTTTTATTAAACTGAACTTTTACTTTTATTATTTCTATCTGAAGTTGGATCAAAGGAGAAAAAAATAAAGGGGGGAGATGATCAAACGTAGGGGCAGGACCTTCTTTCTATCAGCGACGATAGGAACAGTGTGTTTTCTCTAAGAGGCAGTTAAAGGTCAGTGTTACTTTCTCAGGCTTTCTGCAGGACTGATTAAAATTGAGAACGTGGGCTTGCCAGATTAGTGTGGGAAAGGAGAGAACAGAAGCATAGTTGAAGCTGAGGCGTATCCCAGAAAGCAGAGCCTGAGACAAAGACCTAAGAAGGAGTACTTGGCTGGGGAGTGTGAGCCCCTGGAGAAAAGCAAGCAAGAGGGGTACGAGGCAGAGAAGGAGGAGGAGCCAATGCTGGGAGGTGGTCCCAAACAGCGCCACCGCCGGGGTTCAATGAGTCTTTGGTTCCACAGAACCATTAATCTGCAGGGAGAAGGGGAAGCATTTATCCGTAGCTCCCGTGTCCCTCAGCCAAACGTTTGCCCCAGGGATGTCTGGGTGGCTCAGTTAGTTAAGCATCTGCCTTCGGCTCAGGTCATGATCCCAGGGTCCTGGGATTGAGTCCCCCTTCGGGCTCCCTGCTCAGTGGGGAGCCTTCTTCTCCCTCTGTCTCTGCCTGCCGCTCCCTCTGCTTGTGATAAATAAAATCTTTTAAAAAAAAAAAAGAGAGAGAGAGAGAGAGTTTGCCCCAGGCAGCCTTACTACCCCTGCACTTCTGGGTTCTGCATGATTAGACATGGAGCAGTTTCTCCCAGCACCCCATACTCCAGCACTGGAGAAGCCCTGGGGAGGGAAGGGAGAAGCACGGCTGTGGGGAGGCCATTAGGTCACACCTGTGTGAATCCAGTCTCTATCACAAAGATCTAACATTCATGTTATTAGAGACCCAAAAGGAGGGTAAAAAGAAGATAGGGCTGAAAAAGTACTCAAGGAAACAGTGACCGAAAACTCCCCCCAGTCTACAAAATACGTAAATGACTCAGGAGCTTCAGTCTGCTCCGAACAGGGTAAACCTAAAGAAATCACACCATTTACACGATAGTCAAGTTTCTGAAAAACCACAAAGTCTTGAAAGCAGGGAGAGAGAAACACCGCCTTAAGGAAAAGAATGACATTTGAATGACAGCAAACACACACTCAGAGCAGCCACTTAAAAAGCTATACAAAGAGACACACTTAAAACACTACAGAGAAATCTATTTTTATTTACCTTGATAAAAAATACTCAAGAAACCCCACAGAATAGCAGGAAAAAGAAACAGAGAACTGAGCACAAAAAATGAAATAGCAGACTTAAGCCCCAGCACATCAAAAATTATAAAATATGAATGGTCTAAATACACCAATTAAAAGATAGAGACTGGCAGAGTGGGCTAAAAACAGCCCCACCACAGCCCCGCCATATGTATTTACAAGAATCTCCCTTTATTTATTTTTTTTAAGATTTTATTTATTTATTTTTGTGAGAGCGAGAGAGCAAGCACAAGCGGGGGGGTGGGGGAAGAGGGAGAAGCAGGCTCCCCACTGAGCAGGGAGCCTGATGTGGCACTTGACCCCAGGACCTGAGGATCATGACCCGAGCAGAAGACCAGGTCTCTCCTTTCCCACACTAATCTTAACCAACTGAGCCACCCAGGTGCCCAAGACCCTCCCTTTAAGTATAACAAAGTAGGCGGCTCAGTAATAAAAGGAGAGAAAAAACATTTATCGTGCAAACAATCAAAAGAAAGCTGCAGTGGCTACAGATCAGAGAGAGACAGCTCAGATCAAAGAAAATTTCCAGAGACAGAGAGTGACTTGATATCATAACAAAATGTTCAGTCCATCAAGAAGACGTCGGAATCCTAAATGCGTCTGATCCAAACAACAGAGCTTCTGAATGTGTGGCTAAAACTGAAAGGAGAAAGAAACAGCACTCCGATTAGGACTGGAGACTTCAACACCCCTCTCGAAATTGATAGAACAACTGGACAGGAGATCAACAAGGCTGTAGAAGGATTCAACAACACCATCAGCCCACAGGATCCAATTGACATTTATAGAATTTCACCCCATAAAGCACAATAAACTTTCTTTTCAAGTGCCCGCAAAATATACCTACGTAGACCATATCCTAGGCCCTAAAACAAACCTCAGTAAATTTCGAAGAATATAAATCATAGAACATGTTCTGCAATGACAATGGACTCAAGCTAGAAATTGATAGCAAAAGAGAACAGGTATGTCTCCAGCAAACAGAGACTAGGCAACACATAAATAACTCATGTATTAAAGAGAAAGTCTCAAGGGAAATTTAAGAAATTGAACTGAAGAACAATAAAAATACATTGTTTTAGCAACAATAAAAAGGAACTGAATGAAAATTAAAATGCAAATTTTAATAGCACGTTACAATTCATAGGACACAACTAAGGCAGAGTGGAGGGGAAATTTATGGTTACGCATAGGTTAGAAAAGTGGAAAATTCTCAGATCAATCATCTAACCTCTCACCTCAAGACCTAGTAACAGAAGAACAATAAATCCACAGCACGTAGGAAAGAGGAAGGAATAGAGATTAGAGCAGAAATCAATGAAATTGAAAACAAAAATAATAGAGAAAAATCAATGAAAAAAGAGCTGATTCTTTGAAAATATCAATAAAGTTGACAAACCTCTGAAAAGACTGACAAAGGCGGGGGGGGGAGACACAAATGATCAATGTTGGGAATGAAATGGGATATCATTACAGACCTTGTGGGCATCAAAAGGGTAGTAAGGGAGTACTATGAACCGCTCTATATACATAAATCTGATAACTTAGATGAAATAGACCAATTCCTTGAAAAACACAAACTACCACAACTTACTCAGTATGAAATAGATCATTTGAATAGCTCTATGATTGTTAGCCCTACGCATATGTAATTAAAAATCACCCCCAAAAGAAATCTTCAGGCCCAGATGGTTTCACTGGAAACTTCCTGTCAAGGTCCTTAACTTAATCACATCTTTTGTCACTTAAGGTAATATTACTCTGTTGTCATCTAAGGGGATATTCATGGGTTCTGGGGATAAGGTTATGATCATATCTTTTTGGGGGCCACCATTCAGCCTACTGCATATAGCCAGAGTAATCAAGATTGTGTGGTGAAGGGATAGACAAAGAGATTAACCAGAATATAGATGCCGAAAATGGACCCACACAAACATGTCCAACTGATTTTTTTTTATGCAAAAATAATTCAATGGAGGCAACATAGCCTTTTCAACAAATGGTGCTGGAGCATTAGAGCATCCATAGGCAAAAAACAAACAAAACAAAACAAAACAAAACAAAAAAAAACCCTTTGATCTCATTTTCACACCTTACAAAAAATTAACTAAAAATGGATCTTGGCCTTAAATGTAAAATGTAAAGCTCTAAAACTTTTAGCAAAAAACATATGAGAAATTCCTTGGGAACGAGGAGAAGGAAAAAAATTCTTGGACTCGACACCAAAAATACAATCTGTAAGAGGGAAAAAAAATCAATAAATAGGACTTCATCAAAATTAAAAACTTCCTCTGTGACAGATCCTGGATGAAGAGTTAAGGTACAGACTGGGAGAATTTATTTGCAAACCATAATATCAGACAAAAGATTTTTTCTAAAATATATCAAGAACAGTCAAAACGACAAGAAAACAAAACAAAACAAACAAAAAACCCCCCAAACTGCACAATCCAATTAGAAAATGAACAAAGATATGAGCAGGCATTTCACCAAAGAGGATGTACAGATGGGAAATACATAGGAGATGCTCACCATCTTTAGCAATTAAGGAAATGCACATTAAATCTACAATAAGATGTCTCTATACACTTAATGGCTAAGATGAAAAAGTAGTGACAATACCAAATCTTGGTAAGGATGCAGAGAAAGTGGGCCACCTGTATATTACCTCTGGAAAGCAGCTCGTTATTTTCTTTTTTCTTTTTTCTTTTTTCTTTTTTTTATTTTATTTTATTATTATATTATGTTAGTCACCATACAGTACAGCCCCGGATTCCGATGCAAAGTTC
>NC_048231.1:29954420-29955624 GCF_002007445.2 Ailuropoda melanoleuca
GATACATCCATATGTATTAATTCTGTGGCAGAGGCCACAGGCTCATTATCTTTTCTTTGCTGGGGGGGACTCCTCNTGGGGGGGACTTCTCCTTCTCGTCATTCTGATGAAGAGAGATTGCGGGGTTGTCCAGAGCCCAAGTTGTTGACTGGGACCCAGGCCGTGCGCCCTTGTTTTATAGAGATCTTAGGGATGTGGGCTTCTTCCTTAAAGATTTTATTTATTTATTTGAGAGAGAGAGACAGACAGTCAGCAAGAAAGGGAACCCAAGCAGGGGAGTGGGAGAGGAAGAAGCAGGCTCCCTGTAGAGAAGCCCGATGAGGGACTCCTTTCCAGAATGTTGTGATCACTCCCTAATCCAAAGACAGGAGCTTAATGACTGCGCCACTCAGGCGCTCCGGGTTGTGGGCTTCTTGATTTTTCAGCCTGACTTCTGGGGGAGGGGCCTGCTGGCCGGTACTCAAAAAACCCTGTTCGGGTAGAGTCCCATGTCCCCTGCGAGGGCGGATGGGGATGGGCGCCCTGTGAGCCGGTATTTCCGGGCTTTTGTTTTCTGGAGGCTTTCCCTGGCGGTTTGCTATGCCTCTTCTGAGAGTCAGAGAAGCAGCGGCTGAAATTCAGCCTCTGTCTCAGAACAGAAGGATCGCAGATCGTTCTCCACTTGTGTTCTGGCCACTTTAACTCTGTTTCTGTTGGTGCTGCTCAACCCTGCAGCATCCCAGTCTGTGCGCCGCACACCCGGCATCCCAGCCCTCACTTCCAGGGCCTGGCGCGTCTCTGTCCTTTGTGTTTCCAACCCCGCCAGCCGCCAGTCTCCAGCTGCCCCGCGCGGGCTCCCGGAACTCCCGGTCTCCGTCTGGTGTCTTGCGGGTGCTGACCGCGAGTCCGCCTGCTCCCCCCGTGCAGGTGGCCCTCCAGCCGCCAGCCGCCCCGTGCACGCTCCCGGAGCTCCCGGTCTCAGCCTGAATCCAGTGAGCACACCGGAGCTCTGGAGCTCCGTGAGATGCTTGGTGGTGCACGCTCCCTGCTCACGGACTCAGTCTGCTGTTTCCAGGGTGCGGGTCCGCGGTCCGCCCGCTCCCTGGTGCAGGTGGCCCGCCAGCCGCCAGCCGCCCCGCGTGCGCTCCCGGAGCTCGCGTTCTCAGTCTGCTGTCTCAAGTGTGCGGGTCCGCGGTCTGTCCGCTCCCCCGTGCAGGTGGCTACC
>NC_048231.1:29955805-29989237 GCF_002007445.2 Ailuropoda melanoleuca
GAGGAGCCTGATGTGGGGCTCGATCCCAGAACACCGGGATCACGCCCGGAGCCGAAGGCAGACGCTTAACTGCTGTGCCACCCAGGCGCCCCTGTTTATCTTCTGTTATCTGTGCGCGGTTTCGCGGCTCCCCGCTTTGTACCTTGATACTCAGCGCTGGAGATATTCATTTGTAGAGATCCGGATGTATCTTCCTGCGTCTCAGGCTGATTCCGTGCATGTTCCTGCTGGTCTGGTACCTATCCAGCTCAACTCAGGGGACCGGCTGAAAAAGGGGTCCCTACTCCTCCGCCATCTTAACTCTCTCCAGCTCGTTATTTTCTTAAAAAACAAAAACTAATTATGACCCAGCAATTGCACTCCTGGACATTTGTAAAGAACTTTGAAAACTTACATTCACATAAAAACCTATACACAGTATTTTTAGCAATTTCTTCGTAATAGCCCCAAACTGGAAAGAATCCTGATATTTTTTTATGGATGAATGGTTAACCAAACTATGGCCCATCCATACCATGGAACAGCATTCACCAATAAAAAGCAATGCAACCACCTGTATGAATAGCCAGAGAACTAATGCTGAGTGAAAAAAGGCAATCTATAAGATTGCCTACTCTAGGATCTCATTTATAGAACATTCTAGAAATGATAAAATGATTGAAATGGGGAACAGATTAATAGTTGCCAGGGGTTAAGGAGGTGGGTGGGTGGAGCTGGAGGGAAGTGGGTGTGGTTATAAGAGAGCAACAGCAGGGATCCCTGTGGTGGTGGAAACGTTGTGTATCTTGACTGTATCCATGTTAGTATCCTGATGGTAATATTGTACTATATATAGCTTGCAAGTTATTTCCTTGGAGGAAAGTGGGTTCAAAGTTACAAGGGATCCCCCTGTATTATTTCTTACAACTATATGTAAATCTATAATTATCTCAAAATAAAAAATTTAATAAAAATGTGAATAGGAAGCCAACAACCAGTGTAACCACCCTATACAGTTGGCTAATATGCAATTTTTATCATCTGTGTGACATTCTCAGCCATCATTCTTCAAGCATTGCCCTCGCCCTCTTATCAACTCCCCTTGGGGGACTCCGATTGTCTCCTACTGTCTCTTCTAAAACTACCTTATCTTCCGTATTTTCCATCATTTTGTCTCTCTAATCTGACATTCTTTGCTTTTTCACTGGATTGCTTAGTTAGAACAACCTGGGACCCAGTTAACTCTCTCTTTTCCTGGAGATATCTTCAAACTTGTTTCTTAAACTTAGCTTGCACTGCTGTTTCATAGCCTGTGCCTGATAACCTCAATGCCTGACGGCTTTGTGGGTCTCTTTCTGTTTGTTTTTCTGCTTTCTCTTGCTCAAAGAGTCTGATTTTGGGGGGTTTCCTGATATTCTTTGGCCATAGTTTGGGCACTATATTAGAAAATTATTTGTAGGGACACCTGGGTGGCCCGGTTGGTTGAGCATCTGACTCTTAGTTTCAACTCAGGTCACGATCTCAGGGTCGTAAGATCGAGTCCTACATCAGGCTCTCTGCTTAGTATGGAGTCTGCTTGAGATTCTCTCTCCCTTGCCCTCCTGCTCTCTCTCTCTACCAGATAAATAAAATCTTTTAAAAAATTATTTGGAGGTAGAACTTGAGGCCAAGAATGGGGGTACTTTACTTCAAAGAAGAGTTGCTTTTGCCTCTGTCAGCTTCCTCAGTTACTACCAATTAAGAATCACCTTAAAGCAGGGGCACCTGGGTGGCACAGTCGTTAAGCATCCGCCTTTGGCTCAGGGTGTGATCCCGGAGTCCTGGGATCAAGCCCCACATCAGGATCCTCCGCTGGGAGCCTGCTTCTTCCATTCCCACTCCCCCTGCTTGTGTTCCCTCTCTCGCTGGCTGTCTCTCTCTCTCAAAAGAATAAATAAAATTTTTAAAAAAGGAAAAAGAATCACCTTAAAGCAAGTTTAAGGCTTGAGATACCCGTGTCAAACCAGGTGACTTGAAAACTGGCTATAATTTTGGGGGGGCTGTCCTACTTCCAGCCATCCTGTCCAACGAGACTTCCTCCTAATGTCCTGGGCTTTGAGTCCATACTTCTCTCCTGAGGAATTGGTTTCTCTTCACTTTTCGCTGTATAATTTCTTACCGTATTATCATTGGTTGTGCTATTAAGATTTTTAAAAATGTTTACTCACCAATTTTAGTTGTTTTCACCCTATTAATTTGTTTTCTGTGATAGGATAACATATGGTATCTTTTTTAAATTAATAGAATCAAAATTCTTAGTAGCTACCAGGTTCTACATAGTTAACGTGATCTGGAGAAACGATGCACCATTGAAACCTCATTCGATAAGATCTGGAAATATTACAATTTGTTGTCACGAGATTCAATCATCTTTGAATCCAGAATATAATAGTCCTTTCTGAAGTACTCTTTTAAGCTTCTGTTATTAAAACAAATAAATATGAGCAACTATGAAAAAGCAGACAATTTTAAAGCAGCTGACGTCCTAGAAACACATCTGAAAGTGGTGTAACAAGGGTAATGTATTAGTTTCCTGGAGCTGCCATAACAAATCACTACAAACTGGGTTAGAACAGAAATCCATCTCTTATGGTTCTGGAAGCCAGAAGTCCAAAATCAAGGTGTCAGCAGAGTGGGGCTCCTTCCAGAGGCTCTAGGAGAGAGAAGGATCTGTTTCTTGCCTTTCCTAGCTTCCAGGGGCTGCACCGTCCCTGATCTCTGCCACCTTGTGCACATTGCCTCCTACCTTCTCTTCTGCATGTATCAAATCTCCCTCCGCTTCCTCTTATAAAGACACTTGTGATGGCATTTAACTCTCATTCAGAGAATCCAGGATCATCTCCCCATCTCAAAATCCTTAATTACATCTGCAAGGTAACATTCACAGATTCGAGGGATTAGGACGCGGCTGTATCTTTCTAAGGAACACCACAGAGCCCACTACAGGTGATATGATGTAAAATAAAGTTAGGTATAGCTCTTCTTTTTTTTTTTTTTAAAGATTTTATTTATTTATTCGACAGAGATAGAGACAGCCAGCGAGAGAGGGAACACAAGCAGGGGGAGTGGGAGAGGAAGAAGCAGGCTCATAGCGGAGGAGCCTGATGTAGGGCTCAATCCCATAACGCCGGGATCACGCCCTGAGCCGAAGGCAGACGCTTAACCGCTGTGCCACCCAGGCGCCCCTAGGTATAGCTCTTCTTGTGATAACATCTTGTTAAGATGGATAATAGACAGTAGAAAATTCATTTGAATATTGTTTAATCATTCTTTCTGCCTGGCTAAACAGAAAGCCTTAAAGTCTCTCTTTCTCTATTTCCCTCTCTTTCTTTATAAAAACACACACACACATTCTCTCTCTCTCTAATAATAATATAGAAAACATGTAATATATTAAAGAGTCATAAAGGGTGTTAAGCATCTCAGAGAAAAGGAACTAGATTAGAAAGGCCTGGTATTTACATCACTAACACACATTGTTTACTTGAATCTAATTTACTTAAATTCTTACCAGCAGTGTTTTCATCATATTGAAACCATTAGAGGCTTGGTGTACTCCACTATCCCAATTATTTAAAAGAATATAATATCTGAAAATGAAATGTAAAGTTTTCATGTAACTACAGATACTTTTCAAGTTCCAGACAACTCTTGATAAAAAGCATTCAGGTCATATCATGTAACCAAGGCAAGTGATGTTAAACCCTGAGAAAAAGTCATAAGTGGACTACATTCAATGCCAACTAAAGAGGAGAAAGTTCAGACACACAAATTTTTACTGTGAGGATATCTTTTGGACGGTTTATAATGAAAAAGGTGAAGTCATTCTTTTTTTTAGGAGAAAGGATGTTAAGGGCTAAACATTAGCAGACTGTAAGATCAAATAGAATACTGATTAACTGGAATCCGAATGCTAACATTAACTGCTAAGATTACATAGAATCCTGTCTCTATAAACACCATTTTATAAATATGATTTGTTAAAATATCGACATGTCTTTCAGCAGTCTAAATTGTACAGGCACATTATGCAAACAGCAACTCGCTCACCTACCTGAGAAACCCAATAAAAATATACAGAACAAATGTATTCAAATGTTGTCATCCTCTTAGTAACATGTCTATGAATGATAGGAATTTACATTCAGCAACTGTTTGCATATTTGAAAATTTTCATATGCAGTTTAATTTAAACATTTTTAAATATTAAATTTTATTCATTTATTTTTGAAGATTTTATTCATTTATTTTGGAAAAGAGTGAGAGAGAGAGAGAGAGTGTGAGCAGGGGGAGGGGCAGAAGGAGAGGGAGAGAACCTCAAGCAGACTCCCCACTGAGTGAAAAGCCTGACTTCACTGCTCGGTCTCACCACCCTGAGATCATGACCTGAGCAGAAACCAAGAGTTGGGCACTTAACCGACTGAGCCACACAGGCGCCCCTAAATATTAAATTTTAAATTGAATTTTTTTAAAAATTGAAGTACAATTGACACATAATTAGTTTCAGGTGTACGATACGGTGATTCGACAAGTGTATATGTTATGCTCCGCTCGCCACGAGTATGCCCACCCTCCGTCATCACGCAAAACTATTACAAGATCATTGACTCTCTCCTTATGCTGTGCCTTTTATCCCCATGATTTATTCCATAGCTGGAAACCTGTACCTTCCATATTTGATTTTAAAGTTTGCATCTGGAAAGATTATCTGAAAAGACTAACTTCTGAAGAGGGACGTAAATTATACGGAAAGCACGGCGCTCCTCCTGAGATGATTGTACTTCAACTTCTCCGGGGGTTCGATGGCTCGTGGGATAACTCTGTATTTAAAGGGGTTTTCCCAGTTTCATAGACTGTATGTCTTCTGCTACAAAAAATGGTATTTTATTTTACAGTTCCATCAAATAGCCTAATAAGCACCTTAAGAATAAAAATAAATGCAATTACAGCTGTTTACAGTGGGATTGAACCCCAGAAATCATGAAATCCAAGCCTCTCATTTTAGTGATGAGAAAAATAAGTTTGAGAATTAGGACTTGCCCAAGGTTCTCATTGCTGTTAAGAGAGAAGATGGAGGGGCGCCTGGGTGGCACAGCGGTTAAGCATCTGCCTTCGGCTCAGGGCGTGATCCCGGCGTTATGGGATCGAGCCCCACATCAGGCTCCTCTGCTGTGAGCCTGCTTCTTCCTCTCCCACTCCCCCTGCTTGTGTTCCCTCTCGCTGGCTGTCTCTATCTCTGTCAAATAAATAAATAAAATCTTTAAAAAAAAAAAAAAAAGAGAGAAGATGGAGCTTGAAGCTTGAAGGTGGCCTGTAGACCCTGAATTCAATGTTCTCTCTACCATGGGAAACCACTCATCAGAAAGATGTGTAACTTTCCTTCTTCGAATAACAAATACAATACCTCTAAAGAAGCCCTTTTATTAAGAGCTTACTAATACATTGAGGAGTGTTAAGTATATTCTCTACTTGTTTTTTTTTTAATTTTTAAAACAATTTATTTTAGAGAGAAAGAGAGAGCACGAGCGGGAGGGGCAGAGGGAGAGGGAGAGAGAATCTCAAGCAGACTGTGCACTGGGCGCAGAGCCCAACATAGGGCTGGATCTTGTCACCCCAAGATTGGGAACTGAGCTGAAACCGAGAGTCAGGGGCTTATCTGATTAAGCCACCCGGGCGCCCCCATTACTTTGTTTTAAACCATGGCTTACTATTGCCTGTTAACCGGATGTATAGAGGGAATGTCAAATCTTTATTTTAAATTTTAAAGAAAGTTTGTATCACCCTACCATACGGTTTAGCAACAGATTTACTTTTTAAGTTTGTTTTTATTTATTTTTTTTGTGGGAGGGGGAGGGGCAAAGGGAAAGTGAGAATCTTCAGCAGACCCTATGCCCAGCACAGAGTCCGACACAGGGCTCAAACTCATGACCCTGACATCATGACCTGAGCTGAAATCAAGAGTCAGGCACTTAACCAACCAAGCCACCCAGGCACTCCCAGATTTACTTTTTTAAACAGAATATTGACCCAATATAATAGTTTCACTACAAACTAGGTGTTTAATATTGGGATTCTACTGGTACTAGATAATTTTAAAGCTCAAACCTCTCAAATAGTCCTGAAGAATACAGGATAAAATTGAAAAAGGTAATCATAGGATGACAACCATAGTACTTGGATATCCTTTATCTTCTTCTTTTTTTTATTTCTAGACCTTGATTTCTCTATAAAAGGGGGGAAGGAACAAAATGAAATGGCACAGTTGAAGAAATACAGAACGCTTTGGGGATTTTTATGTCAACCTTGCACAGGGGCCACGTTAATCTTCTCTGTATCCTTCCAATTTTAGTACACGTGCTGCCAAAGCGAGCACTATCTTCTTTTTTTTTTTTTTAAGATTTTATTTATTTATTTGAGAGAAACAGAGAGAGTGAGCGAGCAGCGGGAAGGGGCAGAGTAGAGGGAGAAGCGGACTCCCTACTGAGCAGCGAGCCCAATGTGGGGCTTGATCCCAGGATCCTGGGATCAGGACCTGAGCCAAAGGCAGATGCTTAACCAACTGAACCCCCCAGACGCCCTCTTCCGTCTTTTTAACGGAGACTGGCAACTAACGAAACACATGATTAAAATGTCCACAAGATATTTTGCATGACATGATCAGGGCTGCTTTGGGTCAAACTGCAAAGTGTCTTATTCTTTATACTTTTCTCATCTTCCACCTTCCCTAAGTGTCTCCTTCTAAAACCCTGACTGATCCATCCTCCTATCAATCCGGTTACCAAAAAGAGAGAGAGGGATTACATGTGCACTATGTTTTCCGCACACAAACAAATAAAGCTGCACAGAAATTGGGTATGTTATCTCTGAAATGCTAGCAATGATTGCTCCAGAACTGGGTACCCATTCAGAGCAGGTTGATGACACTCCTAGATTGACAGAGAAACTCGAATGCCCATGGCCATCCTCAGAACTTTTTTTGTAAGCAGTTAGCCAAAATGTACATATACTAAAATTCCAATTTTATACTCATTTCAAAAGGATTTCCATCCCCAAGTGCTTTGGCCCTACGTGGCTCTGTATACTGTTTTCTGTTGCATGCCTCTCTGAGCCAGGTGAAGACGTTTCTCATTAGAGTGGTCATCCTTCAATGTCCTCCACCAGCTCCTGACCCAGAAGTTCAACATTATCTTTTTGAATTTAGGAGTGGGCTTTTTGAAACTTCATAATGGAACTGACTTTTTGAGGTTTTAAACATCAAATAATAGAACCAACATTGAAAGAGTGTTGGCTTTTTTTGATAAACTATTTGTAAGAATGCTTGGCAAAGAGCTGCATTCTTAAAAGACAAGTGAAATTCAGAATATCTTTACATTTCTAAATGGAGGAGAAGGACATAAAGAACAGAAATTATGGTCCACTGCACCATTGGGCCACTAAAGGCAGGTGAAATTCTAACAATCAACATGCTTCTGATTTCTGCATGCTTAATCTCTGAAGTCCTTTACCAGGAGAGCATTTTAATCCTTTGATTAGGGGTTGCAAACTACTAATCTGGAGGTCAAATCCAGTTCACTGATCTAGGACATTTGCCTGCATAGTTTAAAAATTGGGAAATTTTACATAAAAAGTATGGACATCTGACTTCCCTTGAGGGATTGGGAAATCTCGCCACATTGCTCACATTCCCATGGGACAACAACGGGTAGGTGACACGGAGTAGAAACCAGCTTTATTAGAGAGGGTGCACACACCTGTCAGGGTTCACTTGTCCTGCTTCTTTATCGATGCCTGGCCCCCTAAGCCTGCGAGTTTCCGACCATTCTTAGAAGAATCAGTAAGTACCTTGCAGCTAAGCCAGGTAACTATGCAAATGAGCCAGCAGAGTGGTTCAAAAACAATTTCCCTGTATATCTGCAAGAAAATTAAGTCCCAGAAATTCAGCCGACTTCAAAAGGATGAAAATTCCTCTAGGTTGTGTGACTTTTTTTTTTTTTAATCACTTTTGAAGTTCCTTAATTTTTTCGTTTCTCTATCTAATTTGTTTTTCTTTTGCTGAGAACATAAGAAAATTTAACTGAAACTAAAAATTGTATCAAAGTAATCCAAAATCTTTACAAAGGCCATTTTTTTTCTTTCTAAAACGATTAACTTTTTTTTTCTTTTTAATACTAAGTTGTGAACCAGGCAGACATGTTTCTAATGGTAGAGTTTACCAGAAGCTATTATTTCCACTGTGTAGCTAGCAGCATCATCCATATAATTTCTCATTTTTATTTTAAGCACATGTAAATTTCCAACTAACACTTGAATAAATGGTGAATACAATACACAAGCAGTTGCTGTGGAAACCTGAACAACTATTAATGCTCACCTGGTAAGATAATGAAAAAAGTAACTAAGTTTTTAAAAAAATATCAAGATTATACTCAATGGCAAGATTCTAGAGTAGAGGCCATAAACTGGCAGCCCTTCCACTGTATCTGGCTCACACACTGGATTCAAAAATTCTAAATTAATTGCCAACACTGAAAATTGCAATGCCTGTCATGAAGTTTCCACAAGGGGGCGCTTCCAGGACACTTGATTGGGCAAAATGACGTGCCTGGCCCCAAGGCATTTGAGTTTGTGACATGGGCCCCACAGTTATTCTTCTTCAACTCAGAAAAATTAGAAGGAAGCTCATTTTCACCATGTTTTCCTTTTGTTTAAAAAGTATTGATAATATATAAAGGCATAAAAAAATACAAGAAGTAGCTGTTGGAAATGATGAGACTAAGATGTGACATCATTGTATTGAGCATACAATCCAAAGAAATCAGCAAATTCCTAGAAATAACCAGAAGATTTAATAAGATGACTGCGAACAAGATAAATATAGCTGTTAAGAACGCTCAAGTATTTCAGCACGGAAAACATCTTTTCTCCCTTACCTCATCTTTTAAAACATGGGTACTAGACACAAGTCAGATCCCATTATGTGTGCTAGACCCATTCTTGAAGAGAGGCAGTGGGGGTGGGGCAGAGAGAGAAGGAGCGAGTCCTAAGCGCGCCCCACGCCCAGCACGGAGCCTGATGCTGGGTTGGATCTCCCAGCCCTGAGATCACGACCTGAGCTGAAACCAAGAGTCAGATGCTTAACCACCTGAGCCACCCAGGTGTCCCCTGAACCATTGCTTCTAAAGGAAACACAGGCATAGGTTCTTGTGAGCCTCTGGTCACATTTTCATCAACTGATCATAACCTTGTTTTAATGCATGTTTCTGCTGATTGATTTGGAGTTACGAATAAATTTTAGTAAGTAGGCAAACTGGGAACTATAGAATCTGCAAATAATAAGAATCGACTCTATGTAAAATTACAAAAACACCCACTTATAATTTTACAAAAATATATACTTTTTTTAAAATGCAGTCTTTTTTCATTAGCTTTTTGGTTGTTTCTCTTCTCATTCTCCTTCTTTTCTGCTACTACATCCTTCCCCGCTTTCACACCATGGCCTAGGGTAATTGACGTAGACAGCTTAATTGATGTCATTCTGTCTTTTCCTTATGTTTCATCACATACAAAATAAACATATACCTGTAAACATAGGTTGTTTTACAAAGCTAGAATTAAACGCTCTTCTCTCCATCTTGTTTTTCTTATTATCTTGTGGAAATTCATCCAAGTCAACCAGTATATCTCTAAATCAGCCTTTATAAAGGCTGTATGATATTCCATGGTTTGGGGGATGTATCTATGTTCCTGCTGATATACGTTCACTTTGTATTTGTTTTATTTTTGCTAATAGAAACAATGCTACAATAAAGTTCATAGAACATATAGGCTTTTATGTCTATGGGCTAGGTCCCCAGGAAAGGGACTGTTGGCTATTATCAGATTATTTTCCAGAAAGTCTGATGCTAACATTTCTACCAGCAGTACCTGAGAGTCCTCTGATCACATATCCTTAAAAGGAATAGATGCAATATATCTTCTTTATTGTTTTGCCAGGCTGCTGGTAAAAGGATCATTTCATTGTTATCTTAATTTGCATTTCCCCGAGTATCATCAAATTTGAGCAGTTTTTTCATGTTTGTTGTCATTTGGATTTGCCTCTCTGCGAACAATCTATGTTTTCATTGGTCTGACTAATCCCTTTTTGTTGAAGTGTAAGTGCTCTTTGTATATTCAAGATCATAAAAAATTTGTTCTGTATTTTTACAATATTTTCTGAATTTGTTATTTTTTTAGTTTTCATTTAAATTCCTGTTAGTTAACATAGTGTAATATTTGTTGCAGGTGTACAACATAGTGATTCAATGCAATACCTGGTTCTCATCACAGCAAGTGCACTCCTTAATCCCCATCCTCTCACCTCTGGTAACCATCATGTTTCTTGATTTGTCTCTCTCTCTCTCTTTTTCCCTCCTTTGCTCTTTTGTTTTGTTTCTTAAATTCCACATATGGTATTTGTCTTTCTCTGTCTTTCTTCACTTAGCACAATACTTTCTAGCCCCATCCAAAGAATGAATGGCAAGGTTTCATTCTTTTTTATGGCTGAGCAATATTTCATTGTATACATAAACTGCTTCTTCTTTATCCATTCATCAGTTGACACTTGGGCTGTTTTCATAATTTGGCTATTGTAATGTGGCAATAAACATTGTGGTGCATATATCCCTTTAAGTTAGTATTTTTGTATTTTGGGGGTAAATACCTAGTAGTGCAATTGCTGGCTTGTAGGGTAGTTCTATTTTTAAACTTTCTGAGGAAATTCAATACTGTTTTCCAGAGTAGCTACACCAGTTTTCCTGCCAACAGTGCTCCAGAGTTGCTTTTTCTCCACATCCTTGCCAACAGCTGTTGTTTGTTGTGCTGTAGGTTTAAAAAAAAAATTTTTTTTTTGAGTAGGCTCCACACCCAAAGTGGACCCCAATGTAGGGCTTGAATTCATGACACTGAGATCAAGAGTCTGGTGCTTAACCAACTGAGCCCCCATCTCATGTTGTTGATTTTAGCCATTCTGAGAAGTGTTAAGGTGATATCTCGTTGTGGTTTTGATTTATATTTCCCTGATGATTCTAAAGACTTATTTATTTATTTATTTGAAAGAGAGAGAGAGAGCACAAGAGCAGGGTGAGGGGTGGTGGGAGAAGCAGACTCCCCACTGAGCAGGGAGCCCCAATGTGGGGCTCAATCCCAGGACTCAGGGATCATGACCTGAGTGGAAGGCAGACACGTCACCAACTGAGCCACAGAAGCGCCTCTCCTTAATGATTCTAAATTTGTTATTATATATAAACTTTGATTACGGTATTTTTTCCAAAACATGATTTTAATTTCTATATAGTCAAAATGCTTGCCTTTCCTCTATAGCTCTTGGATCTCCAGTTTTATTGTCTTCCTGCCCCTAGATTATACACGTGGTGTTTTATATTTTCTTGAAGGATGTTTATGTTAATCCATATAGAATTTTTTTTTGGAGATGGTGCTAAGATAGGCATTCAATTTTATTTTCATCCAGGGGGCTGGCCAGTTGTGCCAGCCCCATTTAATAAACAATCCACTATTTTCCACCTATTTGAAATAATACCTTTGTCAATATGAATGCTATTATATTTATATTTAGGGACAATACATTTTAGTGATCTATTTGTCTACTCTTATGATGGCTTAAAGGGGGGTTAAAAGAAGACATTTTTATATTTTTTCCCAGTCAAGAACATGATGTGTATTTCCTTTTGCTCAAATCTTATTTTATGGCTCTCAAAAAGGGTTTTTAGAAGTTTCCCTCATATAGGTTCTAATCTTGTTACATTTACTTCCAAGTACTTAATAGATTTTGTTGCTATTATGAATGGAAAAAAATCTCCCCATATCTTTTTCTAGGAAATTATTACTAAAATAGAGAAGCTATTTTTTTTAAAAGATTTTATTTATTTATTTGACAGAGATAGAGACAGCCAGTGAGAGAGGGAACACAAGCAGGGGGAATGGGAGAGGAAGAAGCAGGCTCATAGCAGAGGAGCCTGATGTGGGGGCTCGATCCCATAACGCCAGAATCACGCCCTGAGCCGAAGGCAGACGCTTAACCGCTGTGCCACCCAGGCGCCCCGAGAACAGTTATGTTGTACATTTAACTTATAAACCACCTTATGAACTTCATGAATTTTATGGATTCTAATGCATTTTTCTTATCAGAATCTCTTGGCCTTCCTGGTCATAAAGTAGTATCAGCAACAAACAGATGGTTTTGATCTTTGCTTTTCCAGTGTTATACCAGGTCCCTGATTTCCTTGTCCTAGGGTTTCTGTTATAATTTCCAAGACAATGCGGAGTATTATAATAGTAGTGGGTAGTCCTGCTTTGTTCCTAATGGTTTTGATCATCTGACCAATGTCCACTGAATGTTTGCTGAGAGTCAGGCAGGGAGCACTGAGGATACCTGGGGGACTAAAGCGAAGTCTCTGGACACATGATGCTTACATTCTAGAAGGGGTCAGGGAAGGGGACTGTGAGTACCTTTGCTCCACAAATGTTTGTTCATGTTCCCGATTTTCACTGATGGAGCTGTAGTGTTTTGCCCCTTAAAGATAGGATTTGCCATGATTTTTTCATAATGACTCCTATGTTTTAAAAGGAAGAGCTGCCAAATTTTATCAAATATCATTTAAGAATTAAATTAGATGATTATTTGATTTTTCTCTTCTAACTTACTGAAGAACTTGTGTTGAAATATGTTGATTAGCTTCCTGATACTGAATTCTCCTTGCAATCCTGGACTACAGGACTCGGTCACGCTGTGTTGTTCATTTGTTGCGTGGCTGGATTCAATTTACTAATATTTTATCTGGAATTTTTGCTCCTTTTTATTATTAACGGTACATAAACTTTATCAAAAGAATTGGGGGAGTTTCCACTCTTTTCTATGGCGAGTAAATGTTTAAATAACATTGGAATTATCTGTTCCTTTTAGATGACATAAATCTCAGCTCTTAATCTCTCTGATTCGGCTTTTATTTCAGGGACAGTTGCTTGATACCCTTTCCAATCTCTTTTATGATACTTGGTTTCTGCAAACTTTCCATCTCTTCCTAGGTCCATTTTGGTAATTTAGAATTTGTTAGGGAAGGATGCATTCCTCCAGCTTTTTAAATTCGTTTTTTTCCATCCAGTTGCCCTTGGAAGTCTCGTACATCTTTTCATCTTGCCAATATTTGTGGTTATTTTGTCTTTCACGTTTCTGTTCTTCACTTTTATTAGCTTTATTGAGATGTAATTGAGATGGAATATAATAGAAAACATATATACGAAGAGTATAATTTGGTAATTTTTGACAAATGCATATGCCAGTAAAAAACATTACCACAATGGAGATAATGAAACTATCCATCATCCCCTAAAGTGTCTGCAATGCTCCTTCCACTTCTCCACCCCACCCCCAGGCAACCACTGATCTACTTTCCGTCTCTATAGATTGGTTTGCATCCGGTGTGGACTCTCTTTGGTTTCTTTGGCTCAGCATCATGATTTGGGGTTCATCCCGGTTGTTGGTCATACCCATAGTTCATCCCTTCTTATTGCGGAGTAGTATTCCATGGTGGGGTGACAGCCCGATTTGTTTATTTATTGCCTTGTTGATGGATATTTGCGTTGTTTCCAGTTCGGTGGTATTACCAGTAAAGTTGCTACGAGCAGTTGTGTACACGTCTTTGTATGGACATGTGCTTTCATTTCTCTTGGGAAAATACTAAGGCATATGGTGCTCAGATGTTTAATTTTTTAAGAGATGATAAAACTGTTTTCCAAAGTGGCCGTAACATTTTACAACCAACCTTTGGTATGATCAATCTTTAGAGCCATTCTAATAGTTGGGTAGTGGAACAACAAGTGTTGTTGTGGGTGGGTGGGAGTGCAAGCTGATGCAGCCACTGGGGAAGACAGTATGGAGCGTCCTCAAATACTTAAAAATAGAATTACCCTACAATCCAGTAATCTCACTACTGGGTATTTACCCAAAAAATATAAGAACACTAATTTGAAAGGATATATGTACCCCTATGTTTACTGAAGCATTATTTACAATAGCCAAATTATGGAAACAGCTCAAGTGTCCATCAATAGATGAATGAATAAAGAGGATATGGTATCTACATACAATGGAATACTATTCAGCAGTAAAAAACTGAAATCCTGCCATTTGCAACAACATGGATGGAACTAGAGGGTATTTATGCAAAGTCAAATAAGTCAGAGAGAGATAAATGCCATATGATTTTGCTCATATGTAGAATTTAAGAAACTAAACAAAGGAAAAAGAGAGAGACAAACCAAGAAATAGACTCTTTCTTTTTAGAAAAGATTTTATTTATTTGAGACAGACAGAGAATGAGCACGGGGTGGGGAGGGGGGAGAGGGAGAGGGAGAGGGAGAAGCAGACTCCCTGCTGAGCAGGGAGCATGACATGGGACTTGATCCCAGGACTCTGGGATCATGACCTGAGCTGTAGGTAGATACAACCAACTAAGCTACCCAGACACCCCAAGAAATAGACTCCTAACTATAGAGAACAGGCGGATGGTTACCAGAGGGGAAGGGAGTGGGGGGATGGGTGAAACAGGTGATAAGGATTAAAGACTGTACTTGTGACGAGCACTGAGCAATGTACAGAATTTTTGTTGACTCACTATATTGTACACCTGAAACTAATATAACACTGTATGCTAACTATACTGGAATCAAAATTTAAAACTTAATTTAAAAAACTAAAAAAATGTTATGCAGTAGTGTATTCTTGTAGTTTTAATTTTGATATGGGCTTGATTTTGATTAAGGTTTGGTTCTGGTTCCTGGTTCAAATTTTCTTTGTTTGTTTTTGTTGCTTCGCAACTCGAACAATTAGAAACCAACCAGGACAATTTACTCCTTCCACAACCACCATAGAGAGGGATACTTGTAAATATTGTTAAAAAAAAAAGCGGGGGGGCCTATCAGACAATTAAGAAAATCATAAGAGAAAATGCATTTGCAATACTGTGCTGCATTTATTGAAAAAAACCCGTGAACGAGAGAACCTGTGCAGTTCAAACCCATGTTGTTCGAGGATCCACTGTGCTGTCTTCCTAACCACTCACTGCTGTAAACTGTAAGGTGTACAACTTTGGGTTCATTTTTCACAATTTAAAAAACACGAGTTTTGCAGCACCTGGGTGGCTCAGTCAGTTAAGCATCTGCCTTCAGCTCAGGTCACAATCCTGGGGTCCTGGGATCCAGCCCCGTGTTGGAAGTCTGCTTCTCCCTCTCCCTCTGCCCTTCTCCCTACTTGTGCTCTCTCTCTCTCTCAAATAAATAAATTAAAAATCTTAAAACAAAACAAACCTATGAGTCTTATTTTGAAGCTGGGGGAGATTCACCCCAACAGGAGACCTTAAACTGAGGCTCTTTTGATAATGACATGAGACAGACTGCTTTCTCACTGACTTTGAAACAAATAGATGACATCACAGTGGGGGTCAGCTTCCGCCCAAAGCTGGAACACAAGTCTCTCAGATTCTCCCACCTAGTCTCCTTCATAGTCCTTCATATCCTTCTCGTCGTTCTTTCATTGTCTATCACCCATTAGTTCCAGCACTTCCTTGAGTCATGCCTTCCCTTTCTTTTTCATTTCTGCCCTCCTTATCATTTCCTTCTCTATTCCTCATCTACCTACAAGCATTCAAGGCCTCCAGTTGTTGCACTAAACCTCCCTGACCTCCACATCACAAGCAAGAACATTTGAGATGCTAACCAAGAAAGTCATTGCATGGCAACCATGGTCCTGACCCATCATCAAAGGACTGCTCCAGCCCAATTTCTCAAATTCACTAGAAGGGTTCCCACTGGCTTCAAGTCTTGGTTTTGCTTCTTAATACAGCCTCTATCTCTTTTCTCTTCTGTCTTGTAATTATCTTCCCAACTACATGCCTTGCCTCCAGAACTCTTTCTCAGCTCCGGACCACCATCAGAGCTCAACAGATGGTTGAGCCAGTGCTCCAAGGAGAATGCCAACAAGGAATTGCTGACTCTGTGGACAGTTTCACTGAGCCTTGACCAAGACCCCACAATGATTACTCTAACCCCTAAGAGTGTTCTAAGACAAATGATGTCTGTCTTGCACAAGACGGGGCACTGACAAGGCCAAACACAGACCTTTCCCCTTTTGCCTGAATCCACTGACAAGGCCAGACACTGATCCTCCAACTCCCCATTCTTTGTCTCATGATTGATTTGCTAAGATTAAGACTGTCCCCTGAAACTCGCTAACCACAGAGAAAAACATTTCCTGTTCACATAACTGAATGAGACTTCTCCTGCTTGAAAAACAACCCCAACCATAAATCACCCCATCTGCAACTTGTTTACTCCTCCCTAGAAAAGTCTAAGGCAAAAACATCCTGCTGAGACACTCTGATCTTTGGATTTTGGATGTTCCACCCATTGACTGAAAAACACCAATCTCCTTACCTGTCTCATTTTTGTTTTTGACATAAATCTCATGAAAAAGTGATCAAACCATAGAGCACTAGTGCAAAACCCAACAAATGGACCAAGAAGTAAAAGTAAATTCATGCTATGTGGAAATCTGATATATGATAAAGAAGGCACCACAAAGGAATGGCAAAACAAAAACAAAAACAAAAAACAACTGTTTAATTGATGGTACTGGGCAAATTAGTTCGCTTTATGGAGAAAAATAAAATGAAGTTAAATCACCATCTTATATTAAAATAAAAGGGGGGGGTGTCTCAGACTGAAGTCCTAAATTCAAAAGTTAAACTTACAAATCAAATTGAAGAAAATGTAGGAAAATATCTATGAACTAGAAGTGGAAGGAAAGCGGAAATGAAAGGAAAGTGGAAGGAAGTGGAAGGAAACGTCCTAACCCGGACTCAAATAATGCATGAATTTGAGTACATCAAAATGAAAAATTTCTGATAAACAATGTACCCATTGGCAAAATTAAGAGACATGACAGACTGACTAGGGATTGTATCGGAGTATTGATTTTAGACTCTCATTTATAGACCATTATTGGGTGATAAATTCAGTGTAGTGATTGCAATGACCACTAAAATATAAAGTAGAATAGAATGGAAAGTATCAGAGATCAGGGACGCCTGGGTGGTGCAGTCGTTAAGCGTCTGCCTTCGGCTCAGAGTGTGATCCCAGCGTTCTGGGATCGATTCCCGCATCAGGCTCCTCCGCTGGGAGCCTGCTTCTTCCTCTCCCACTCCCCCTGCTTGTGTTCCCTCTCTTGCTGGCTGTCTCTCTCTCTCTGTCAAATAAATACATAAAATCTTTAAAAAAAAAAAAGTATCAGAGATCATAGTATTAGAGAAATATACTCATTGACTTTTTAAATTATGTAAATAAAATGCAAATTAAAATATACATTATACACAATGTGTATTGGTGGGGAATAGAATATTTACATATACATAATTTATCAATACATAGTAACATATAATTAATCACATTTAATTACATAGACTTAATATACAATTATATATTAATATAATCAACATATACTATATTTACATATAATTTTCATATGTGCTAGTATGATATATATTATAGATAATGTGTATATGTTTATTGTAATGTTAAATATATTTTACTGTCGCTTATGATCAAAACTGAAAACCATTTGATATTTGCTTGAACAAATCACAGAGAAAATAATGATACTCAACAGAAAATTGAGAAAGTATCCCAATAGGGGCGCCTGGGTGGCACAGCGGTTAAGCATCTGCCTTCGGCTCAGGGCGTGATCCCGGTGTTGTGGGATCGAGCCACATCAGGCTCCTCTGCTGTGAGCCTGCTTCTTCCTCTCCCACTCCCCCTGCTTGTGCTCCCTCTCTCGCTGGCTGTCTCTATCTCTCTGTTGAATAAATAAATAAAATCTTTAAAAAAAAAAAAAAAAGAAAGTATCCCAATAGGCAATGAACACAGAGAGAAGCCTAATGGCTAAGTATATGAGGAGGTGCTCAAACTTAAAAGTAATCTGGCAGATACATTTTAAAACTATGTTACATCAGAATGACAAAAATAAAAAAGACATATGCTACTAAGTGTGAGGGTACGTGGGAACTCTTGCAGTTTTGGTGAAAGTATAAACTGGTTAGGACATTCTAGAAATAATCACTTAGCGGTACTTAGTGGAAGTAAGAACGTAAATTCTCTTTGACTCAGCAAAGAGAAATCCACATCCATGTGTGTATATCTGGGAGTGGCGTATACACCACTTCTGCCCTTAAGGTGGCATATAATGGGATGCCTGCTGCGGTGGTGTTTATGGTTGCAAAGCTGCAGGCAAATCTACGTTTCATCATTAGGGGAGTGAATATCTAGAATGTGGCCAATGCACATTTATAATATGAATTACTATGCACTAGTTAGAAGCAACAGACTCGGTATACACCAAACAAAATCTCGAGTGATAAAGGAAAACACAGAATGAGATTTACAGCGTAATACCATTCAAGTCAAACACATATATGCACATACTGCATATTTTAACAGTTAAAACCAGTTGTCTTTAGGTAGTAGCAATACGGATTTTTTTCTTTTCTTTATTCTTTTCGGTATTTTTAAAGTTTTCCACAAGTTTATATATACTGTCTTTCTTTTTTCTTTTTTTAAGATTTTATTATTTATTTGAGAGAGAGAATGAGAGAAAGAGAACACAAGCAGGGGGAGGGGCAGAGGGAGAGAGAGAAGCAAACTTCCCACTGAGCAGGGAGTCAGATGTGGGGCCCAACCCCAGGACTCCAGGATTATGACCTGAGCTGAAGGCAGACGCTTAACCAACTGAGACACTCAGGCGCCCCTTATATATATTATTTTTCATAATGAGAATATAAATAATAAATTTTACTATTAAAAAGTCACCTATGTGAAAGAATAGTCTTTTCATACAAATAGACATTTTTCCAAGAAGATATATAAATGGCCAATAAGCACACAAAAAGATTCTCCATATTATAGTCATCAGGCAAATGCAAATCAAAACCACACTGAGATACTGCTTCACACACATTTGGATGTCAGTAAAAAAGACAGACAATATAAAGTGTCGGCAAGAATTGGAGAAACTGGAACCCTCCGCACTGATCGTGAGAATGCAAAACAATGCAACCACTTTGAGAATTTGGCAGATCCTCAGAATGTTAAACCTAGAGGTCCTACGTGATTTAGCACTTCCACTCCTAGGTATCTACCCAAGAGAAATGAAAACATACGCCCACACAAACACTCGTATGTGAATTTTCAGAGCAGTATGATTCAAGAAAGCCAAAGGGTTGAAAAGAATCCAAATGTCCATCAACTGTTGAGTGGCTAAGCAGAATGTGGTGTATCTGTATAATAGGATGCTATCTGGTGGTAAAAAGGAATCAAGTACTGATTCATGCTATAACATGCATGAACTTAAAAGCAATTGCTAACTGAAAGAAGCAAGTCTCAGAAGAACACATGTTGTATGGTTCAGTTTACATAAAATGTCCAGAAAAAGCAACTCTATAGAAACAGAAAGTAGATTAGTGGTTGCCTAGGTCTGGAAGTACAGAATGAGGGGTGACTGCTTATGGGTATGAGGTTTCTTTCTGAGGTGATGATATATTCTAGAATCAGACCATGGTAATGGTTGCCTAATTCTCTATGCTTTTTAGGCATTGTGATGGGTGCCAGAGCATTCTGCTTATCCCTATTTTCAGTAATAAGGAAACACTGTAACCAGGAGTCACCATAATTTTCCCATCATCAATGTCTCCAAATAAAGTCTGCTTACCTAGAGGAAAAAAAACTATGAAAAATATCTTACATAATGTTGTTAAATACACTTGTCTTTTATAAAATTAATACAAGCTCATTGTAAAATTCACAAAACATAACAAAATTAGAAAAAGCTATTATCCTCACATCCAGCATATAATCGCTGTTAATTTTGTGGTCTATTTTCTCAGTTTTTATGTTTTAAATAAAAGTTGTATTGTATATTTAGATTACATAGAATGTAGCATTTTATAATTATTTTATTATCTTAATTCTGATCTAAAAACCTAGATCTGGGCAGTAGATGTGCTTGTCCTTACTGGATTATCACTGCTTGTATGACCTCTCAGAGGGCAGGGATGGGGGAGGGACACACACTAACCCATCCATATCTATGTCTGTCTATTAAATATACCTGAGTTTACATTTCAGACATAAGACACCACCATACTGAAAGTGAGGGAATTGAGAAACATTTGTCATGCAAATGGATGCCAATGAGAAAGCGAGGTAGCAATACTTATATCGGACAAAACAGACTTTAAAACAAAGTCTGTACGTGTCTCCAAAGAAGACATCCAGATGGCCAACAGACACATGAAAAGTTGCTCAACATCAGTCATCATCAGGGAAATGCAAATTAAAACTATAATGAGATATCACCTTACACCTGCAGAATGGTTAAAATCAAAAGCACAAGAAACAACATGTGTGGGCGAGAATGTGAAGAAAAAGGAACGCTTGTGTACTGTTGGTGGGAATTCAAACTCATGCAGCTGCTATAGAAAACAGTATGGAAGTTCCTCTAAAAGTTAAAAATAGAACTACCCTATGATCCAGTAATTGTACTACTGGATATTTACCTCCAAAATGCAAAAACACTAATTCAAAGGACACTTGCAGCCCCATGTTTATTGCAGCACTATTTACAATAGCCAAATTATGGGAACAGCCCAAGTGTCCATCAATAGATGAATGGATAAAGAAAATATGGCATATATATGATGGAATATTATTCAGCCATATAAAGAATGAAATCTTACCATTTGCAATGACATGGATGGAACCTGAGAATATAATGCTAAGTGAAATAAGTCAGTTAGAGGAAGACAAATACCATATGATTTCACTCATACATGGAATTTAAGAAACAAATGAGCAAAAAGAAAGAAACAGATAGACAAACAGACAGACAAACCAAGAATCTGACTCCTAACTATGGAGAACAGATGGTTACCAGAGGGAGATATTGGGGGGGAGGGTGAAATAGGTGATGGGGATAAGAGCACACTTATCGTGATGAGCACTGAGTAATGCATAGAATTGTTGAATCACTATGTTGTACACCTGAAACTAATATTTATTATTATTTTTATTTTTTGTTTTTGAAAGAGAGAGTACAAGCGAGGGGGGTGTGTGTGAAGGGGGCAGAAGGAGAGAGAGAGAGAGTATCTTAAGCAGGCTACATGCTGAGCATAGAGCCTGACTCAGGGCTCATGACCATGAAATCATGATCTGAGCTGAAATCATGACCTGAGCCAAAATCAAGGGTTTAGCACTTGGGGCACCTGGGCGGCTCAGTGGGTTAAGGGTCTGCTCAAGTCATGATCTCAGGGTCCTGGGATCGAGTCCCTCCTCAGGCTCCCTGCTCAGTGGGGTGTCTGCTTCTCCCTCTCCTTCTGCCCCTTTGCCTGCTTGTGCTCTCTCTCTCTTGATTAAATAAAGAAAATCTTAAAAAAAAAAAAAGTCTGACACTTAACTGACTGAGCCACCCAGGCGCTACATACCTGAAACTGATGTAACACTTTATGTTAAAGATACTGGAATTAAAATCAAATTAAATTTTTAAAAACCCCTGAGTTTATACTAATATTTCCCACTTTAATCTAGCATCACAGGGATCATTCTACCTTCTCTTCCTCTGCTTATTTGTAATTTTTTCTTTCACAGTGAGAAACCTGGCTCCTATAATCTACGCTTTACTTATGTGCTCAACCCTAGAATACACATTAAGTAGTTTCAGGATTTCTAAACTGTACCCCTTTAAGAAACAAACTTAACACCTAGAGTACAGTATTTATGTCCAGTTCATTTTGTCTTCAGCCTTACAGTATCCAGTCAAGACACTTCTTTTCCCAAAGTTACTCGGGTCACCTCCTTTTCCTCCATCCATTTCATTAAGATCATATCAGACATTTGTAATACATTTGTTACAATGTGCATTCCATCCTGAGATCCCTCAACATCCTGGATGATGTTTTAAAAATGGTATACATTTAACTCCCTCTTCGTGGCATACGTTTCTAAGGATTTTGATAGAGTCATGTATCCATCACAACAGGACCAGAGACAGTTCCATTACCTTAAACACATCCAAGTATGACCCCTTTGTGATCAGCCTCTCCAATTTCCCCCAATATCAGGCAACCACCAGTCTGTTTTTTTTCCCTCTAGTTTTGCCTTTTCCAGGATGTTGTGTAAGTGGGATCATACGGAAGTATCAATGCAGGCTTTTGGGCTTGGATTCTTTTACTTAGCCAAATACATGTAAGATTCTTCTATGTTGATGCATCAATTAATGGTCCATTACTTTTTATCACTGAACAGTATTCTCTGGAATAAACAGGTTGTTTATTTGCACACCAGTTGAAGAACAGCTTGGTTGTGTCCAGTTTGGAGGATTATGAATAAGGCTGCTATAAACATTTACATTCAGGTTTTGTGTGAATATAAACTTCCAATTTACTTGGATTAATATCTAGGAGTGGGATTACTAGGTCAAAGAGCATGTGTATTTTATCTTTTGTAAAACTAACAAATTGTTTTCCAAAATGGCTGTACTGTTCTGCATTCCCACCAGCACTGAGAAAGAGTTACTGTGACTTTGGGACCACAGTGGTATTTGACATCACCATGTTGCTTCCTCCCCTGCCTCCCAACCCCCAAATTCTATTAATGCTTATTTGCCATAAGTATATCTTCTTCCGTCATGTGTCTGTTCAGATCTTTTGCCTATTTTAGAGAGTGTTCATTTTCTTCTTGTTCGAAGAGTTCTTTATATATTCTGCTTTAAGGTTTTTACTGGATATGTGACTTGCTAATATTTTCTCCCAGTCTGGCTTGTCTTTTCATTTTCTTAATAATGTCTTTGCAGTGTAAAAGTAATTAATTTCAATAAATTATAATTCATTATTTATTCTTTTATAGATTGTGCTTTCATGTCGTATCTAAAAACTCATCAGTGGGGCACCTGGGTGGCTCAGTCAGTTAAACGTCCGACTCTTGATTTCAGCTCAGGTCATGATCTCAGGGTTGTGAGTTGGAGCCCCACATTGAACTCTGCGCTCAGCATGAGTCTGCTTGAGATTCTCTCTCTCCTTCTGCCCCTGTCCCTGGTCACATGCTCGTGCTAAATAAATAAATAAATAAATATCTTTTTAAAAACCTCACCAGCAAACTTGAGGTCATGCAAATTGTCTCCCATGTTTTTTTTTCCAGAAGTTTTTTCTATGATACATTTGAGTTAATTTTTGTATAAGATTGGGAGTATGTGTTGAGGTTGATTTTTTTGCATGTGGACATCTAGTTGTTTGAGTACCATTTACTGGAAGGCTTTCCATTCCGTTCCATGAATTGATGTATCTTTCTTTTCCCTAATACCATACTCCTTTGGTGACCACCGAATTATACTAAGTCTCGGAATTGGACAGCATGAGAAACCAAATTTGTTCTTCTTTTCGAATTGTTTTGGCTAATCTAGTTCCTTTGGCTTTCCATATAAATTTTAGAATCAGCTTGTGTATATCTATAAAAAATTGTGGGATTATGATTGGAACTGCATTTAATCTGTTGATCAAATTGGAAAGAGTTGACATCTTATCAATATTGTTTTTAATTCATCCACACAGTATATCTCTTCTGTTGACCTCGATCTTCTCTGGCTTACTGCATCAGTGTTTGTAGTTGTCAGCAGATAAAGCCTGCATGTATTAGATTTGTTCATATATATATTTCTTTTTTTCATTGACAGTAGAAATTGAAATTAAAACAACAGTACCTTTTACAATGGCACCAAAACCATGATACACTTAGCAATAAATCTTTTAAGTTGTGTGCAAGTCCTATATGCTGAAAACTAAAAAAGATTGATTAGAGAAATTAAGGAAGATCTAAATAAATGGAGAGAGGTGGCATGCTCAGGAGTTGAAAGACTCAGTGCGGTGAAGCCTTCAAGTCTCCTCTAATCTAGCTATTAATTCAACACCATCCCAACCCAAATCTCAGATTTTTGTTGAAATCACCCCAAAAATGTACACAAATATTCACTGAACATTTATCCCTACTTGCCAAAAACTAGGGACAACCAAAATATTCTCCCATTGATAAATGGTTTAACACACTGTGGTTAGTCCATAGAATAGAACCCTACTCAGCAACAAAAGACAACAAACTACTGAGACGTGCAATACAGATGAATCCTAAGTGCATTCTGCACAGAGAAAGAAGCCCAACTTACAAGGTTATACACCATGCGATTCCACTTATATGACATCCTGAAAAGGAGAAAAGCTGTACAGCCAAAACAGATATATGGTTCCCAGGGAACAAGGGTGGGGGGGGGTGCTGACTACAAAGGTCAGAAGAAAACTTTTTAGAGTGATGCGATCTTCACTGTGATTGTGGTTATGTGAATATTGACATATGTTTGTCAAAAATCCTAGAACTGCACACTAAACAGGGTGAATTTTACTTACATATAAATGATGTCTCTCTAAACTTAAAAAAGAAAGAAATCAAAATAACAAAATCAGACAAGTTTGAGTTCCAGACAAAATATATCAAATGAGACAAAGTGATGTAATAATAACAGAGTTATAATACAAAATAAAGCACCAACTATTAGGAAACATTTACAAACCAAGCCAAATATGTGAAGCAAAGGGGCATCTGGGTGGCTCAGTTGTTAAGCATCTGCCCTCGGCTCAGGTCATGATCCCAGGGTCCTGGGATCGAACCCTGAGTCGGGCTCCTTGCTCTGTGGGAAGCCTGCTTCTCCCTCTCCCACTCCCCCTGCTTATGTTCCCCCTCTCACTATCTCACTCTCTGTCAAATAAATAAATAAAATATTTTAAATATATATATATGAAGCAAAAAAAATATATATATATATATGAAGCAAAAACTGTGGGAAATACAAAGGAAAATAATAAGACAATATCATCAGGTGATTAACTTACCATTCTCCACACAAAGTAGGGAAAGTAAACAAAAATAGGAATTGGGACGATCTGAAAAACATGGTTTTCTTTCCTTTTTTCCCCCTAAGATTCTTTTTTAAAATTTGTAAGTAATCTCTGCACCCACTGTCGGGCTCCAATTCACTACCCTAAGATCAAGAGTCCCATGTTCTACCTACTGACCCAGCCAGGTGTCCCTGAAAAACATGGTTTTCTAAATAAAAGAGATACAAGACATACAAATCAAATGCTATTATTCTCTGGAAATGGAGACGATGTCTTCCTTTCAAATGTTATTTGAAATTAATCTCTTTATTGGTCCACACAGAGATGCGGCATTAAAACTTTTGAGCAGAACAAATTAAAATAATATTAGGAATTTAGGTCATGTGACACTTTCTTAGTAGATACACTGTTGTAAAAGTATTACTTTGAATTTTTTTTTTGGTCTGAATTTTTTAAGTTTAATATTACAAAGTGATTAAAACCAGTTATTAATGTTTTTATGAACTTCAAAATTTGATTCAAAGTAAATCAATTCAAAAATAAGTCTCCATGCTGGTATTATTAACATTTAAACTACAACCTACTTGTAAGAGAAATAACACTTGTAAGAGAAATCATTTTAAACCTGTTTTTCTCTTGAAATATCAACCAGGTGCCCCTCATCAGTTTTCTTTTCTTCTTCTTTTTTTAAATAATCTTTATTTTTTTAAAAGATTTTATTTATTTATTTGACAGAGAGACAGCCAGTGAGAGAGGGAACACAGCAGGGGGAGTAGGAGAGGAAGAAGCAGGCTCCTAGCGGAGGAGCCTGATGTGGGGCTCGATCCCAGAACACCGGGATCGCGCCCTGAGCCTGAAGGCAGACGCTTAACGACTGCACCACCCAGGCGCCCCCCTCCTTTGTTTTTTAAATAATCTTTATATTCAACATGGGCCTTGAACTCATGACCGTAAGATCAAGAATCATAGGTTCTTCCGACTGAGCCAGCCAGGTCCCCCTCATCAGTTTTCTTTAACAAAGAACACATCATAAAAAGCATTTATAATCTTAATGGTATGTGTTTAAAGAAAATCTTAAAAAGTAAGTAAATCAGATTTCAAGCACTATTCTTGTGTTCCATGTAGAGTGGGTGGAGAAGGGACATCTTTTGATGAAGAATGGCCAAGAGGGCCATGATGATGGTCAGCATTTCTATAACTAGAAGGACTTATACACCTGAGTCCCTTTATTTCTAGGAGAGTTACTCATCACTCAAAATGTAACAATAATCTGGAAAAGTGACCATAGGGAAGAAACAAAAACAATGGCAATAATAACTTACTCTTCCCATGTGTCAATACCCTTCCTTCTTCATAGTTAAGGCCTATCCTGTAGGTACACCATTTCCCCTACCCAAGCCCTTCACTGATTTTATTATTTTAAATCCCGTTTTCTTTTAAATTTATTCATGTTGATAACCACTTCTTTGTGATGGCACCATACTTGAATATTTTTGGTTAAGCTCATATTTTTTTTCTTTCAGTATATTACAGTTTTTATAAGGGAAGAGAATATCCTCTCTGCATCTTTATAGCCCCAACACCTAGCACAGGACCTGGTACACAGAACATGTAAATGAATTAGTCAATGAATAAATGAATGAATGAATGAATGAATAACTGAATGAATGAATGAATGAATGAATATGTGTGAATTAATAGATATTAATGCTCTCGAATTAGGAAAGAAAACAAGAAGGAAATTATTTCTACCAAGTTAAAACAAACTAAGAATCCAAAAGCATGCTATATACAAACTCTAAAATGAAAGAAAATGAGCACCTCAAAGTTGAAATACACATTACTGTATAGGGAAAAAAAGAGGTATCTTTAGTACCAAATAAAAATGAAATTAAAGACAGAAGTGCCACTGACAAACACATCTGTTCTAATATTAACAGGTGCTTGACTAAGGAACAAAATGTCACTTTCATCACTAAAGGAAAAGGGTCCATTGGTGGAGGGAAAAGATCTGCTTCTTATCCCTTATAAATGTCTATACAGATTAATGGGTGCCCAGAACAGTGCTGACACCAAATAAATATTTGTCAGATAAGTGAATCATATCAAATCAAGAAACTCAATATATGGGAATAATTGGTCAAACTGATAGCTAAGGAAGAAAGTAATAATTTGGAAGATCAAGAAAAGAAACACTTCTAGAAGGCATTAGGGTAGAAACCAGGCATGAAAAAAATAGTACTTAGTAAAATTAAAAATAAATAAATCCAGGACGTTGTATAAAGTAGGAGGAAGAGCAAAAAAGCCTAGTGAAGCCTACCATTGATATAGCATTACTAGTGAGTTTATAAAATCTTTATGGAACAGATAATCCATACTTAAAAGGAACTCTTCCGTAAAGGAAGGAAAGCTGCCAAACTCATTTTATAATGGAACTAGAATAAAATATTAGACAGCCAGACTCAACAGGGTATTAGAAAAAGAAAACATCACAATCAAGTAGGGTTTATGCTAGGAATGCAGGAATGGTTCAAGTAAGGTCAAATTACAAGTCTAGAAGGCAGAATGACTTGTGGTTATAACTTTCCCTCTGCCATAGAAGAAAAAGAAGCCTTTCCTTCCACATGCCCAAGAGCCTACAGTCAACATAATAACCTCTCCAAGGTCAAAGAAGAGGCCCCCCTCATTATAGATCCTGGAGCACAATGCAGCACAGGGAATCACCCTGAGGATCCCTGGCTGCTGCTACTCCGGTTCTCCTGGAAACACTAGCATATTCACCAGGTCTTGAATTGAGAAGGGAAGAATGTTTTGCCATTCCAGAAAGGAGAGTGCTGGTTGCCACAAACGGATTAAGGTTAGACATCATTAAAATGAAGGGCCTTTATATCATTACTATTATTACCCTAAAGTCCTACCATTACAGCAAAAACTTAAATGTATCTAAATACTAGAGATTTGTCTACTTTCCCCATGGTTTTAAGGGTGTTCCTATGATGTGAATGTCTTTTATCTAGAGTGTCAATAATCAACAAATCATACATGAGAATATTTTGAATAGGGAGTGAACTAGAATTTATTCACAAAATATAACTGAGAAAGCCCTCACGGGCGATGGCTGTGTCTGACTTCGTTGGTTTCCCCTGCAGATAACAAAACACGGCTAGATGCCCGAGGATCTGATAAGTACTTGTCACAATTGATTTGAGTTTGAGGGTAAAAATTGAATAGGTTTCAATGAGTAGGACAGCAGCTTCCTTATTAGGAGGTTTAAATGTATATGTCCTCCTAAAAATGTCGAAGTCAAGGTTCTTGACCCCAAGGGAACATTTGAAGATCCAGGGGCAGTCTAACAGATGTTGTAGTGTGATTTGTGATTCTCATGGGAAAATATCAGATCACTGAGAACAGAGCCTGTAATCATTCACTTCCTTGTTTCAACAATTACTATTTTTTAGAGAGAGCGAGCGCTGAGAGGGGGTGGGGGCGGAGGGAGAGGGAGAGAGAATCTGAAGCTCAGCATGGAGCCCACACCAGGCTCCATCTCATGACCCTGAGATCGTGACCTGAGCCCAAATCGAGAGTCCGTCGCTTAACCCACTGAGCCACCCAGGCGCCCCTGACAATTATTCTTTCCATAGCCATTTGGATAATTTATATTGAGGAGGGGAAACTATAAATGAACAGAAAAAAAAGTATAGAAGGATCTTCACAAGATTGTTGACAATTATAATAGAAGCAGGGAACAGTAGGCAGAAAAAAAAAGGCTGGGTCTTAAAAAAAATCACATTATTTTCATCGTTGGAAAAAACCTTAGATCCTTCTATCATTTTCTTCTTTCAGACATGTGAACTGAAAGTAAATAATGCCTTTAACAGATCCAAATCCGCATACAACCTGAAATGCTTTGCACACATCCTACCATGCTCTCCTATGCTACACAAGGCTACTCAATGTTCCTTTATTTCTCTGAAATTTTTTCTTCTACTCCTTTGTTACTGATGTTTCTTCTGCCTGGATTCTGCTCTCTTTTTGGCTTCTCAAAACCTTATCGTGCTTCGAGATTCAATTTGGCCATTCCTGCTTCACATGAGATGCCTCAAATGGCAACCCTTTTTCCTGGGCTCACCACTGGCCACCCCAAAAGCAAGCTAACAACCAACCAACCAACCAAAAACGGGCACTGTGTTTACTGACAATGCAGGAACAATTGAGATGTAGGGACCCTGTGCAAGGATTATTCTAACCAAACAAAAACATCAACATAATAGCCATTAGTGCCAATGCACACATTTCATAATTTTAAGCATCTTTAATAAAAGTCACACTGAATGAATCTAGACATGGAGGGTTTTGTTTTCATTTTTTTGTTTTGTTTTGTTTTTTACTAGGAAAAACCTACATATAGTAAACTACAAATGTCATTTGGCAGTAAACTCTTCCTCATGTTATCTTCCAACGATTTCATGTTAATTATGTGTGATATACACATACATGCACACAGATCCCAAACCTAAAAGATTAAGAAAATATGCTATTTTAAGTGGTATGATTTTAATTTTTCTTTCCTATACTTTTATTTTCTAAATTTTCCAGTTATTACTCTTAAAATCAAAGACAAAAAACCCCACTCCTTTTACTTTTGTTAAACTCATATCCCATCACAAATCAGAACACATAAAATCATAAGGATCCCCAAAGCTTTTTCTTTTGAGTCCTTTCTTTGTATTCATTTATCAATTTTTCAACAAATATTTATTATCTACTTTGCGCCTGTGGGATGCTAGGTATTTTTTTTTTAAGATTTTATTTATTTATTTGACAGAGAGACAGCCAGTGAGAGAGGGAACACAAGCAGGGAGAGTGGGAGAGGAAGAAGCAGGCTCCCAGCAGAGGAGCCCGATGTGGGGCTCGATCCCACAACACTGGGATCATGCCCTGAGCGGAAGGCAGACGCTTAACGACTGAGGCACCCGGGCGCCCCGATGCTAGGTATTTTGCTACTTTATATGAACTTCTCTTATAATGAGAGGCTCTTGTGTTGTATTTATTATCCCCTTTGCTCCCCTGAATTTGATAATGAAGTGTTTTTATTCCTCAATTATTTATTGAATACCAGGCATGCATTAGTCACTACGCGGGACTGGCATTTCAAGGAAATGTGACAGCAAATTAGCACCACACCCAGTGCAGGGGCAGACAAGTGTGTAAATAGCAGGACCGGGCTGATAAGCATGATAATATAGAACTGTGCTCATGTGAGGCTACTCAAAGTAAAGAAAAACTCATCATCAAAGAAAGCTAAGAGGAAACTTGGCAATAGAGAAGACAGTTCAACTGGGCCTTGAATAATGGGTCAAATAATATTGGATGAGGAAGGAGGAGGCTGGGAGGAGAAGAGGAGGATGGCAGGGAGGAGGCTGACAGAAAAGGACAAGGCTGACAGAGAAGAAGGAAGACGCCAGAAAAAGAGGAGGCTGTCAGGAAGGAGGAGGCTGGCAGGGAGAAGGAGGCTGACAGAGGGAAGGAGGCTGACAGAGGGAAGGAGGCTGACAGAGGGAAGGAGGCTAACTGAGGGGAGGAGGCTGGCAGGGAGGAGGAGGCTGGCAGGAAGGAGGAGGCTGACAGAGGAGAAGGCTGGCAGGGAGAAGGAGGCTGATGGGGCAGGAGGCTAGCAGGGGAGGAAGAGGCAGATAGGAAGTACAAGGCTGACAGGAGGAGGTTGGCGGGGGGAGGAACTGATAGGGAAATGCTACTGGATGAGCTGTGGGCAGCAGGGCAGGATCCCAATTCCAGGCATTGCCAGCCAGTCTAGCTCAGTGCTCACAACATCATGTGTCACTCAATATTTACTCTTCACACCAGCAGGGGTAGGGGAGATGGGCAAACTGAGGCACTGAGCTGAGGACACCCTCGGGGCCCATGGCAGACCTACCTGGGAGCTTTAGATGAAAGGGCCTGATGTCTAGGTGGAGCACACCACTGTTTGGAGATGGAAGGACGGCTTGGCCACCCTTCCAGCCTTGTCCAGTCATTCACCAATCCCAGCTCCTTCTCCCTCCTTTCCAGGAGCACAGCACAGCAGTCCCTGTGCCCACCATGCTCAGTTATCCTCTCTGCTCTCCACGTACCCGAGGACTCACGTCCCTCACCAAATGGAGGCACTGGCAAGTTAAAAAATGATTTTTGTCTTCTCGGGATGATCCCAATGAACAGAAGGGCTAGGCTGAGTTTCATGACCCTGACGCTAGACCATAGCTGGTTGATCTTGGGATAACCATCTCATGGAGACTCCTTTAGCCTGATTCCTGCTGAGGATTTTTTTCCTTGAATTGGAGACCTGAGATGGAAGTTGTAGTTGTGTTGTATGTGTGGGAGCTTGGTCACACAACGGCAGCGTTTGAAAAGGTCTGGCCAGGAGCCCCTGCTGCTATAGCCTAGAGCTGCCTGAGTCAGTGCAGAGTCTTGGGCCCACTAAGCACGACATAAGATGGGGTGGGCATTAGCTGACTTACTGAAAGAGGCTGTGGCTACTTCAGGCTTGGATGGCTGCTTCTGATAGGGCAGAGAGACTATCCNGGCTGGGAGGAGAAGAGGAGGATGGCAGGGAGGAGGCTGACAGAAAAGGACAAGGCTGACAGAGAAGAAGGAAGACGCCAGAAAAAGAGGAGGCTGTCAGGAAGGAGGAGGCTGTCAGGAAGGAGGCGGCTGGCAGGGAGAAGGAGGCTGACAGAGGGAAGGAGGCTGACAGAGGGAAGGAGGCTAACTGAGGGGAGGAGGCTGGCAGGGAGGAGGAGGCTGGCAGGAAGGAGGAGGCTGACAGAGGAGAAGGCTGGCAGGGAGAAGGAGGCTGATGGGGCAGGAGGCTAGCAGGGGAGGAAGAGGCAGATAGGAAGTACAAGGCTGACAGGAGGAGGTTGGCGGGGGGAGGAACTGATAGGGAAANGGTATATTTCTTTGATGAGCATCAAAATGGCAGCTTAGATTTCCAAAGAGGACTATGACAATCCCTCCAGATGCAAAGGCTCCTGGCCATGTCACCTTGCCACACAGAAGATGTGGAGTCTCTTCCTCCTCCCGTTGAATCTGGGCTGGCCCTGGGACCACCTTGACGATTGGAATGACAGAAATGACCTTCTGAGACCTNGAAGGAGGCTGACAGAGGGAAGGAGGCTAACTGAGGGGAGGAGGCTGGCAGGGAGGAGGAGGCTGGCAGGAAGGAGGAGGCTGACAGAGGAGAAGGCTGGCAGGGAGAAGGAGGCTGATGGGGCAGGAGGCTAGCAGGGGAGGAAGAGGCAGATAGGAAGTACAAGGCTGACAGGAGGAGGTTGGCGGGGGGAGGAACTGATAGGGAAATGCTACTGGATGAGCTGTGGGCAGCAGGGCAGGATCCCAATTCCAAGGCAGGGCAGGCAGTTCTAGTGACACAGGCTGGCATTGCCAGCCAGTCTAGCTCAGTGCTCACAACATCATGTGTCACTCAATATTTACTCTTCACGCCAGCGGGGGTAGGGGAGATGGGCAAACTGAGGCACTGAGCTGAGGACACCCTCGGGGCCCATGGCAGACCTACCTGGGAGCTTTAGATGAAAGGGCCTGATGTCTAGGCGGAGCACACCACTGTTTGGAGATGGAAGGACGGCNGCTAGCAACTTGCTTTAGCCAACAGAATGTGGATGACATCGTGCCAGTACTTGGCCCAAGTGTGGCAGCATCCACTTTTGCATTTTTAGGGGCCCTGGGCTGTCACATAAGAGATCCAGCTACCCTGGTGGAGAAGCCACATAGAGAGGCCGTAANCTTGGCCACCCTTCCAGCCTTGTCCAGTCATTCACCAATCCCAGCTCCTTCTCCCTCCTTTCCAGGAGCACAGCACAGCAGTCCCTGTGCCCACCATGCTCAGTTATCCTCTCTGCTCTCCACGTACCCGAGGACTCACGTCCCTCACCAAATGGAGGCACTGGCAAGTTAAAAAATGATTTTTGTCTTCTCGGGATGATCCCAATGAACAGAAGGGCTAGGCTGAGTTTCATGACCCTGACGCTAGACCATAGCTGGTTGATCTTGGGATAACCATCTCATGGAGACTCCTTTAGCCTGATTCCTGCTGAGGATTTTTTTCCTTNGTTCTTCCTTCAGTGAAATGTATACCACTTCCTGGTGGGCCCCCCTTGCAGGCTGGATCTGAAAATCCCTCCTGTGTCCCACTCTTTGGTAGATTCGGACTCAAAATAAACAGGAAGGTGTCCAACAGAAAGGAGTTACATCACAGAACGGCAGTGCACATTTTATTGTCAAAACCCTGGAGACGTTTTTATGGGCCAGGAGTTTTGAGATGTTTGGCCAAAGACTGAGGAACAGAGTGCTGAGTATTCTT
>NC_048231.1:29989337-30018546 GCF_002007445.2 Ailuropoda melanoleuca
GGCTTAGTTTCCCTTTATGTGGTCAAAGCAGTGTGCTGTCCCTCCGGAGCTTTTCCAAGAGAGTGTAGCTCTGAGCTCGGAATGTATTGCCCTCTCCTGACTATTGGGGAATGGGTGCTCCCGGAGAGCACACAGAGGTACCTCTTTTGGAATTCCACGTGCTTGTATGTAGGTTTGTAAACTTATACCTTGCCCAGTGCTCTTCCAACACCCCCATAATGGAGCTCACAGTTCCCTCTGTTTAGGTACTACTATCTGGTTTTGAAGTTGCTTCAAGAAACCCAAATGGCTTTCTCTTTAATTCCCACGATGCTCTTCCAGCACACCCCCACACCCGCCTTTCCCCGGCAGGATCGCGTTCCATTCACGCTCTTTCTCGAACAGAGCAAGCCTCGGGTGTCCTGATCCCACAGAATGGGCTCCAGTCAATAAAAGCTAAAAAATACAGAAAACCCACTCCATACAGAGATGCTTATCATTTTATAGTTGCGTAAAAACCTCAAGGAAGATCTCCTATGTAAGCGTTAACAGAAGAAATTATCCACGTATTCAAAATAAGAAAATAGAACGGTAAACACATGTGACAAATAGCAATTTGAGTTATAAATGGTGACCCTGAAGTACTTTTATCTTGGTTATTTTTTTTAACATTTAAATATATTTGTCTAGGAATTGTCTCGTAAAACCAGCACATGAAGGGGAAATTGTGATTATCATTGGTTCAGTATTCAGATTGTCATCTATGAGGCATCTGATTGATACTGAAATTTGACAAGTTCACTTTGTTTCTTGTCATAAATTTTTGGCATATATCACTTGGGTGGATGTTACGTATTTGAAACATAAATGCTGTAAAAATCAATCCCCCCAGCACTACAGCCGTGGCAACAGCTATCAGTGTGTGTCCCGGAAATGGCAATGGCGCTTCGTCCACATAAATCTGCAACAGAAAAAGCACAGTCTTAGCTTTCTGAATCCAGTCATTTAAGACGCTGAACTTCATATGACTTCCATAACAGTGGAGACACTATTAATCAATTTAGCAAACTTCGGCTCAGATACATACAGGCATTCAGCATCCACAAAGCCTAGAAACAGTCTCTGGACAATCTGGCAAGTACCAGTTGGCACACAATACAGAATACAAATTCTATTGTCGTAGGTCTTTAACCGCAGAGGTCGGCAGGATACCTGCACGGCAGGAAAGTGCTCTGTATTCAATTAGAGAGGAAGGACAGAGTGCCGGGAGCACAGTTAGGAGATGCCTGACTGCCAGCGTGACTGGGGAATGCGCTTCCTGAGCTCAGGATCTTGAAGAGTGAGTGGGTTCACTGAAGGCAAGGAGAAGTGGGGCGCCTGGGTGGCTCAGTCCTTAAGCGTCTGCCTTTGGCTCAGGGCGTGATCCCAGCATTCTGGGATCGAGCCCCACGTCAGGCTCCTCTGCTAGGAGCCTGCTTCTTCCTCTCCCACTCCCCCTGCTCGTGTTCCCTCTCTCGTTGGCTGTCTCTCTCTCTGTCAAATGAATAAATAAAATCTTAAAAAAAAAAAAAAGAAGAAGAAGGCAAGGAGAAGAATGGGCATTCCAGGGAGAGGGAACAAGCGTGTGCTCTTTCACGCTGTCATCTTTTTAGAAAATCCTCTCTATGCTAACTTAGGGAGACTTCTGTATATTCAAAATGCTTCCTACACCTGAACGGATAACTAGTAAAAACAAGTTCCGAGAAGAGAGACAGGACTGTTGACAAAGAGGCACAGAAGTGGGGGCATACAGAGAGGTAGTTCGAGCCAGGTGACTTAGGTTTTCTCTGTGAAGTAGGAAGCTAGCTCATATTTTTAGGTAGAAGAAAGTAGAGATGACTGGAACTAGGACAGTGGTGAATATGGGAAAATGCTAAAGGGTCAGTAAGTTGCTTTAGGTTATAGCTCAAGTTAAATGTACCACCACCCTCCCAGCGACCAAAGGAGGTATGCCTTTTCTTAGAAACAGCTGTTGTATGCCATCGATTCTTTCAGAATTTCTCTCAGATTCATTCTTTCCATTCCATGTTCAATACTGCTACTGTGAGCTTTATTACTTCACTTTGTATAAACAAACCACTGAGCCTCCTCTCCGTGCCGTCAATCCATGTTGACATAGTAACATTGCCAGATTCGTCTTTGTAAGACACCCGTCTGTCTATAAAACACTTTTTTATTTTTTTTTAAGTGAGGTTGCTTTATTTGCAGCGAAAAATTTGGACCATACTGAACTGGTAACGGGAAGTGGGGTGTTATAAGCAGCAGAATTGAAAAGGTGGTCCTGGCCAAGTGGTGTGGAAAGCAGTGAGAAGCCATCCTTTCCCTTCTGCACAGTTAAGTATTCTCATGGCAATGAATCAGCTGGCTTAGCCATCTCCTGTTGTACTTTAGAGCCAATGGTGTGTACCCAATGGTACTGGAATTATTGGGAATTTGATAGAAGATATTAGATATGGGATGTGATATTTCACTTGTGGTCTTTGGGGTGGTACTACAAGAAAACAAAAATCTTCCTTTTAAGTTAGACCATCAGAAGAATTTGGATAATTAGCTTTGTTAAGAAAGATCTAATCTGTTTGTGGCCAATGAGAGAGACAATTGTATGCTACGTGTAATTGCAGAAATGAATTTTCTTTTCTATGCTGAAGTTAGAAAGGGCCAGAGGAAACAATTCATTGTAATCATAGTCTATTTGGGTTTTATTTGCATCTTTCTGTTCTGCTTCCTCAGTGTTGAGTATCGCCCCTCTTTGTCCCCACAGCCCTCATGGCTGACAGCAGCTCCTGGGGCTACAAGCTGTTCGCTATCAAGAAAGAGAAATTCATGTCCCAGCATTTGGAGCAAAAATCCTGCGATTCACTCTGACTGGGCTGCTATAGTCCACGTGTCCATTCCTGAACACCTTTTGTCAAAAATGTTTAATAGCTTCTTCCTGCTGACAGGAACATTCTAAGTTTCTCATTATGACCTTTAGGGTCTCCCACAGTTTGACCCTAACCTACCCACTTTCTTATACAGAACCTTGCATTCCAGCCAAATGGATATAAGCCATTCCAGAACTAAGCTTTATGCCTTCTCTTACCGGTGTCTCTGCTGCAGCTGTTCCCTCCACTCAGAATGCCTTCCTTACCCATTTTTGACGTAAAATAAAAATTCAGTCACCTTACCAGACACTAGAAACATTTCACTGTTCAGTTAAGCCATCCATTAAAGAGTAGAAACCCATATCATCACCTCTGAATTCTGTATTCGCCAGCTAAACCACCACCTCCAAAGTTTTTGAAAACAGTTTCTCTTCAAATGTTTCCCCTCCAGTCTTCTTTGACTATCCAAANGTTCAGTTAAGCCATCCATTAAAGAGTAGAAACCCATATCATCACCTCTGAATTCTGTATTCGCCAGCTAAACCACCACCTCCAAAGTTTTTGAAAACAGTTTCTCTTCAAATGTTTCCCCTCCAGTCTTCTTTGACTATCCAAATATTCCACACCATGTCTAAAAAAAGGTTAGACCCCAGAATCATAGAAGAGTATGTTCTAGACACAATGTCTCTTTACTGCCAAAATACTTCAGTTTGTATTTCTTTCTTTTTTTTTTAATGATTTTATTTTTATTTATTCGACAGAGATAGAGACAGCCAGTGAGAGAGGGAACACAAGCAGGGGGAGTGGGAGAGGAAGAAGCAGGCTCATAGCGGAGGAGCCTGATGTGGGGCTCGATCCCAGAACGCCCGGGATCACGCCCTGAGCTGAAGGCAGACTTAACCGCTGTGACACCCAGGCGCCCCTCAGTTTGTATTTCTTAAACACAAAGATCTCAAATAGCCATGGTATAATTACCAAAAGCAAGGCAGTAACACTGAGACAATGTTGTTCTCTAATCTACAGATGCTATTCAAATTTTGTCAATTATCCCAATAATGTCCTTTAAGTTCCGCAAAAATCCCCATTGTTTCAGGATACTTTCAAAAGCAGGTGTCAACAGTCCCAAGAAACTTATACCCTTTTCTCCTGTTTCTTAATGATTCTCTTCCTTTGTTAACTGTACAATCCCTTCCTATCTTTCTTTTATTCATTTTTTGGTTCCTCCTTCATTCCTGAAGCTTTGTTTCCTTCTGTTGACACTTCTTTTCAGCCTGAAGAACTCTTTATGCATTTTTTTAAAAAGAGAAGTTCCGCCAACAGTGGATTATCTTGGTGTTCCTTCATCTAAGAATGTTTTTATTTCTTCTTCATTCCTGAAGGATGTTTTCACTGGATACAGAATTCTGGATTGGCCGTCCTTCCTCCCCACCCAACCCCCTGTTCCTGGTACATTAAAGATGTTGGGCAACTTTCTTCTAGCTTCCATGGTTTCTGAGGAAAAATTAGCAGTCGTTCAAAATATTGTTTACTTACATGGCTTTGTTATTGCCGTTGTTTTGGCTGCTTTCAAGATTTTTTTCTTTATCTTTGATTTTCAGTAGTTTGACTATGATATGTTTAGGCAGGATCTCTATATCTTGCTCTGGATTCACTAAGCATCTTAAATATGTAAATTTATGTCTTCACCAAATTTGGGACATTTTCAGCCTTTATTATTTCCTCCTCTTCTCCCCCTTCTCCTTCCCCTCTCCCTTTCTCTTCCCCTCCCCCATCTCTGACTCCTCCCACCTCACCTCCCTCTCCTCACATTCCTCTTCCTTCTCCTCCTCCTCCCCCTCTTCCTCCTTCTTTTTCCTGCATCAATCCCTTTTTCCTGTCCTTCATGGACTCTGGGGACATAAAGGTCAGACTTTTGATACTATCACATAGATCTCTGAGGCCATTCTTCTTAAAGTCTTTTCTTCAGAGCGGATTTCTACTGATTTGTTTTGAAATTCACTGATTTTTTTTCTCTGCATATTTGTTCTGCTAGCAAGTCTATCCAGTGATTTTTAAATTTTAAATATTGTATTTTTCAGTTCTAAAATTTCCATTTGGTTCTTTTTTATGGCTTTCATTTCTCTGCTGAGAATTTCTTCCTTTTCCTTTTCAGTCATTTCAAAAGTGCTTACCTTTACCTCACAGAGCCTGGTTAGCACGGCTGGTTTAAAACATCTGTCTGATCGGTTCATTCACCATCAACTGCTAATTGTCTTTTCTTTTGAGAACTGATTCTAGTTTCTTAGTTATTGGCATACTGAGTAATTTTGGATTTATCCTGGACATTTAAGATGTTTCTATTGTGAGACTCTGAGTCCTATTAAAAATTCTCTGGAAGGGTGCCTGGGGGGCTCAGTCAGTTAAGCGTCTGCCTTCAGTTCAGGTCATGATCCCAGGGTCCTGGGATTGAGCCCCATGTCAGGCTCCCTGCTCAGCAGGGGGCCTGCTTCTCCCTCTGCCTCTGCTCCTTCTCCCTGCTTGTACCCTCTCTCTCACTTTCTCTCAAATAAATAAATAAAATCTTTTAAATATTAATTAATTAATTAAATTTTAAAACTAATTTAAAAAATTAAAAATTCTCTGGAAAATGTTGGGGTTTTTGTTTGTTTCAGCAGTTGGCCACACTGGTTGAGTTCAGATCAAGTTATGCTTTACACTCTGTGGTGGCTCCAGCGTCAGTTCAGTTTGAAAACTTTGGCTATGCTCTTGTGTCTTTCTGGTTCCTGTGTCACTCAGGGGTTAGTCTAGAAGTTAAGTGGTGTTTATACTGCAGGCTTACTTTGAAACCTTGGCTATGCATCTTTGTTTTTGTTTTTTTGAATGATTGTATTTTCACCAATTTTATTTTGTCTTATCTTTTACTTTTTTTTACATTCTGTTTAGTTAACACACATTTACAGCAGTGTGGATCCATTACTGGGGCTGGCCTTAAGACAGGGTCAGGACAGAAAAAGGAGAGAGGTGGGGAAAGAGGGAGGAGGGGGAGAAGGAAACAGGAAGGAAAGAAGGGAGGGGGAGAGACAGGGATCTAGTTTTTGATAATGTGATAACAGTATTATAATGAATGAGTCATTAATCCATTTAATCAAATCCCCATTCCTTCTCACCCCACCTCCCCCACAGGTAGCAAATGTTATTATATGAAGAAGCATAATTGAATTTTTGCACACCATGGTGTAATTTGGGGAGACTATTTTGGTTCCCAAATCTTTCAGATCTTGATAGCTTTTGGCGTATTAAGACTCTACCGTTAAAATGAAGATAATCAGGAAGATTGTAATGGAAACTAAAATGTTATAGACATATGTTTCTTTGGGGGCGTGGGGTGAGAGGAAAGGTGGCAGAAGTCTGAAAACTGAGTTAAAAATGGAAGATGGAGAGAGAACAAAAACAAATCCAGGCACTTATTAAAATTTTCCCACTATTGATGGGTCCTGCTACGTGTCATACACTCTACTTTCATCATTACTGACAATGTCACTCCCATTTCCAGGATCCCGTCTCCAGGCCTTGTCCATCACACATATTATGCCATTTTTCTCTTTCCTGTCTCTTGCACTGACACTTGTCATATTACTTCCCCAGCCATCGCCCATCAGTACCTTGTGCATTTACTATACCTGAAATTCTTCAACTAAGTTACAAAAAGTGACCCCCGGAACCACGGACACTCTGAAGTGAAAAAGCTCAGAGCCCTGTGGAAAAAACACACCCAGTCATTAGCAGCGTGGGCACACATGTTCTTTAAGTTAAAATACACAGGCACTTGCCCTATAAATGTTGCACAGAAAATTCCAATCCCCTTCCTAAGGCTCTTGGGCATCTACTTCATGTATCAAAATAAAAATGAAGGAAGGAGGATAATAGCTGAAACTTCTTTTTAGAGTGAGGAAACATAAACATAAAAACTAACATGGCCTTGACAAGTAATTTGGGCTAATCCTCACACTCATGGTTTCGATGTGTCCCCTCATTTTTATTGGCTTTTATAAGTAACTACCTAGATTATATCAACTTCATGTGTTCTTACGGACAGTTGGAACCAGAAGACATACCTGTGTACATCTAGATGAAGGATACCAAACCCATTTTATTTCCTAAATTTTAGAAATACCTTTTTTCCTCCACCTTGAAAAATAGTCATTAGTTTTGCCTATCAGCTCAAAGAATAGTAAGTTAATGTTAAATTCAACTTTCAGATACCTTTAGAAATAATAATATCAAGAGAAAGGGAGGAAAATAAACATCCTCCATATACTTTAAAGATGCAATTTCTACAATTGACGGATATTTATACTTTAAAACTTAAACCAATCTTAGTTTAGACATATATGTTTTCTTTCAACTCAAAACAGGATAAACAAAAGTGCTGTCAACTCACCTTTATACTTAAGTTGAGGCCTAAAGGATTATACACTGGAGCATTAAGATGTGATTCTAAGTAATTTTTCAACTTTTTTACATTTTCTGGTACACTGTGCTCTAAAAGAACATGAAGTAGATTTTAAGCACACTTATGTTATTTTCACATTTTGCATTAAATTTGCTACATAATTAAGGTACAATGAAGGATCTCACTCTGCGACATGGCTAAGTTATCCCAGACTTTTGGTTTGACTTGACTACATACAAAATATATTTAGGGAAAATTAGACCTTGTAGCTAACATTGCAGCTACTCAAGGACACTGTCAGGAAGGACAAGGCCTCTGGGGCGCTTGTATGGCTCAGTCCGAAGAGTCTGACTCTTGATTTCAGCTCAGGTCATGATCTCAGGATTGTGAGATGGAGCCTCATGTTGGCCTCCAAGCTAGGCAGGAGGCAGGGAGCCTGCTGAACATTCTCTCACTCCCTCCGCCCTTCCTCCGCTCCTGCTCATGCACTCGGGCACATGTACTCTCTAAAAAAAAAAAAAAAAGGACAAGACCTCTGACCACCTTATTCAGGCTGACCTTTCCTTCCAGCCCTATGCTCATGACCAGTCTTAACCTGCACATAGTTTGTATCTTTGGCAAGGAGATAATTCACCCTTAGAGGTTGCTAATAATTTTCAATAAGGTGGCAGAAAACTTTCACAATAGGATCATTTAAATCTTTTCTAAAATATGTGATCAGGTATTCTTCCTTTCCTTACAATTCTTTCTAAAATCAGATTTATAATGTAGGGGTTAGCAATTGCAGTGGTATAATGGTACAGGAGAGCTAAGGCGGAAGAAGCTCTGATGGTAGCATTCCCAATTTCCATGGTGTAAATAGTCTCACCATGGCTAATTTCAAGCTACTAATGGCTTAACACCTGGTACACAAAATGTTTGAATATTTAACAATCAGTGCTCCACATTAGTCTCCAGCACACCACAGAAAATGGGGATGTTAGTTAAAACAAAATATTTAGTAGTTTTCTTTGCTAGATTTTCATCTCTAGAATGCATATACCAGGCAGAGTAAAACTCATTAAATACCCAATGTCTGGATAATTGGTAACAGATCAATGGCTGATCAAAATTTCATTCAATTGTATCTATGTATTTATCTGTCTACCTACTGATTGGGCGATTACCTCAAAGTATTTATAAACATAAAATATGCAGGAAAAAGTTGTATATTCAAGGTAAAATTGAATTGTGGTAAATTGCATTTTTCATTTTTTAAAAAGATTTTATTTTATTATTATTATTAATTTTTTTAATAGGCTACATGTTCAGCATGGAGCCCAACATGGGGCTTGAGCTCACTACCCTGAGATCAAGACCTGAGCCAAGATCAAGAGTCAGATGCTTAACCGACTGAGCTACCTGGGTGCCCCAAAGATTTTATTTTTAAGTAATATCTACACCCAATGTGGGGTTCAAACTTATAACCCCAAGATCAAGAGTCACATGCTCTACTGACTGAGCCAGCCAGGTGCCCCTCATTTTTCTTATTTGAAAAAAAAAAACCTTCTGCATCTTTTAAATTATTTTACCATAGAATTTTGAAGAAACTTTGCTTGTATAATTAGAAGATAGATTCTTTTTTTTTTTTCCTTAAAGTTTTATTTATTTAAGTAATCTCTATACCCAGTGTGAAGCTTGAACTCATGACCCTAAGATCAAGAGTCGCATGTTCTTCAGACTGAGCCAGCCTGGTGCTCCTAGAAGACAGGTTCTATAGGCTATCTGGCCATACCTTTTAGAACTTCCCTGTAATATTGCAAAAGCAGTTCAAAGAGACAACTAGACCAACATGTAACACAAATTCAATCATTTTGGCTACTCATCTACAAAATGGCTTTCAAATGTTTTATGGTTCAAATTCTTCAAAATGCTTTTATGCCATGGAATCCAGGGCACTGAAAGTAATAATGAAATACGTGGGAGACAAGAGGAGGAGAGAGAATAGCAACGTGCCAGTTGATTTAAATTCTTCTCCAAAGAGGGGCGCCTGGGTGGCTCAGTCAGTTAGGCGTCCAACTCTTGGTCACTCCTTCTGTAAACAGGTTTTATAAGCCACTTACCTAGGTAATAACAACATTAATTATAAGACAAAATAACTGTAGAAGAAAGCAAACCCTACGTAGTTTCCAGTTTTCCCTCCTATTCACTTCAGTCATGGTAACCAGATATGGAGTTTCCACTGGGGTATGTCCATTCTCACTGTAAATTCCCAAAGAAACTGGATATTGTGTAACTGGAAACTTAAAACGAGGAACCTAAAATTCAAATTCCAAGGATGAATGTCAATTTGGAAAATTCAAGACTAATTTCATTTCCTCATAAAGAGTGAATAGATACATTTCCCCAAGAGTTTGGCCATTCTAAATGACATGTGCCTCTTAGGGTTCCCACTTTCTCAGCACATGAAAAACAATCTATCTTACAGTAGAATGAACGTGAACTCCAAAAGTAATACACAAACATTGCGGTAACTAAATTTGTAACTTTCTTTTGGCCCTTTTCAGGAATTTGCTATGATGGTATTCAAACTTTTTTGGCTAATTCATATTTCATAGGGCACTGCATGAATTGGATCTTGCCCACCTCCCTTCCACCCCTCTCCCGGCCAGCCATGATCTTTCAGCCACATTCTTGAAGCTCAGGCTCTGGTGTCAGAGTTCAAATCTAGCTCTCTCATGTATTAATGATGCGATCTTTGGCAAATTACCTGGCTTGTCTGTGCCTCAAATTAAATGAGACAAAGCATGGAGAATGCTTAGAGCAGTGTTTAATAGATAGTACCTGCTCAAGAAATATTATTGTAATTCAGTGAAAGGAGAGTTGCAAGGGGTATATGTAACCTCCCTCATAATTCACTGCTAACACTATGCTTGATATGGTATTAAGTGATTTTATCTTTATATAAAGGCTATATATATATAGATAGATAATGCTATTATATAGTCTTACAAGGCCTTGAAATAGATCCCCTTGAAAGTTATATTAAGTGCACATTTAACTTAGGTTAGGCAAACACCAATATCCATCCAACACACCTTTGAATGCTTTGAGACTAACAGAATAAAATATTTGACACAGAACCCATTCTCTTAACCAACATGCTATGCTGACTTCTATTTTGTCACTACTACCAAACTGAACTCCTTGATTACAAGGACTTCAACTTCTATATTCCCAGTACTGGTACGCATTAGATACTCAATAATTTCTGAACGAATCAATATCCATCGTAATCTAGTGTAGTGTATGACAGGTTACAAACTGTTTTCATACGGACACACGTGTGTGCATCGTTGTAAGAACCCCGTGAAATGGACAGTGTGGTGCAGGTTTTCTATTTTGCAGAGGTGGTTCATTACCTCGTTTAGGGACATTTAAATCCAGATCTTCCTAGCTCTGTGTCCTGTTTATTTCTATGTCATAATAAGACATTATTTCCACGTCTTAACTTCCATGTTTAATCAAAATGCACACTTTAAAATCTTATATTAATATGAAAGTACTTTGTCTTCAGGCAATTAAAAATTACCTTACCTTTTCTCTGCAATCTGAGAATGCAACAGCATGTGAAAACTTCTGATCATTTGTGCAATTACACTCCTCCCGAGTAGACATGTTAGCGCACTGTTTGAATTTCCCAGATCTCTGCAAATAGAACATACGTTGACTTGCTTTTCTTGTGGCAGGACATCTGCAAATTGAGTAAATGCTCACTATTTGTTTCCCAAATGAATAAAATCCCTGAGAGGTTAAGGGCAGGAAAAAGTCCATTAATAATGGACTAACAGTACAGTATTTCTGAATTTTGTTTCCTCACTTGGTAATTTGAACTCAAGCATCCGCTGCTTGCCTGGTTGATGATTAACATGCATGGGACCTGCAAAGCCTGTGTTACTCTGAATGCAGCACATCGCAGGCATGAAGGCAGAGACCTAGACAGAGCAGATGTGATGCTATGGGGCTGTGGGCTCTATGCAACCCTCTCCAAGCCCACTGTTTCACACTTGCCTTTCTTTGTGGCGTTCAGTGATGCCATTTAAAATCTCCATTATAACTGTCCATTTGTCATTCATTTTTTATTTGATCACTCTTGCTAGAGATTGGTTTTTGATTTCGGTAATCAACTCTATTTTTTTAAATGTTATTCTTCCTTTTCCTTTTTTTTTAGGATGATCATCCGCCCCCCCCAGCTTCTTTTTTTCTTCTTTTTATTGAGACAAAATTCACCATTTTAACCGTTTTCGTGTGTACAATTTGGTGAGTTTTAGTACATTTGCAATGTTGTTCAATCATCACCACTAATTCCAGAACACTTTCATCACCCTAAATGGAAACCCTATACCTATTAATAGTTATTCCCCACTGGGTCTCCTGTTTGGCTCAGTCAGTGGAACATGCAACTTTTGATCTCAGGATTGAGTTTAAAGCCCCATGTTGGGTGTAGAGATTACTTAAAAATAAAATCTTAAAAAAAAATAGTTACTCTTCATTTCCCCCTTCCCCCAGCCCATCTATTCATTCTGTTTTTCTATCTCTATGAATTTTCCTATTCCAGACATCTTATGTAAGTGGAAATATACAATATGTGGCCTTTTGTGCCTGTTTTCTTTTGTTCAAATATTGTTTTTGAGGTTCACCCATGCTGCGGCATATGGCAATACTTCATTCCTTTTTATGACTGAGTAATATTCCATTGTGTGGATATTGCCTATTTTGTTTATCCATTTGTCAGTTCATGGATATTTGGTTGTTTCCCCTCTTTGGCTATTATGAATAACGCTGGTATAAATTTTCCGTTTGAACATACATTTCCGATTTTTTTTGGATGTATATCTAGGAATAAAATTGCTGGGCTGTAGAGGAATTCTATATGTTTAACTTTCTGAAAGCCTGCCAAAATGTTCACCACAACATTCTGAAATAGCTACACTATTTCATATTCCCCTCAGCAATGTATGAGGGTTCCAATGTCTCCACATCCTCACCAACATTTGTCATTTTCCATTAAAAATAGTATTATAGGCATCCTAATGGGTGTGAAGTGGTATCTCATTGTGATTTTGGTCTACATTCACATGAGGACTGACGACATTGAGCATTGTTCATGGGATTGTTGGCCGTCCGTATATCTTCTTCGGAGGACTGTCTATTCAGAGACTTCATGTATTTCTGACTGGCTGGTTTGTCTCTTTGTTGTGGAGTTGGAAGAGATCTGGAGATAGTCTGGATACTAGATCCTTATCAGATATATGAATTGCAAATACTCTCTCCCATTCAGTGAGTGTGTTTTCACTTTCTTGACAGTGACCTTTCATCCACACACAGAAGTTTCTAATTTTGATGAAGTTCGATTTATTTATTTCTCTGTCGTTGCTTGTGCTTTAGGGTCATATTTCACAAATCATGACCTCATCCAAAGAGACAAAGGTACACCCTTGTACTTCCTTATAAGATTTTTGTGTTTTAGCTCTTACATTTATTTTCAATCCATTTTAAGTTAATTTTTGCATATGGCGCAAGATAGGTGTCCAAATTCAACCTATTGAATGTAGGTATTCATTCAGTTGTCATGGCACCGTTTATTAAAAAACCTATTCTCTCTCCTTTGAGTGGCCTTGGCACACATGTCGAAACTCAATTGACCACAGATGTATGGGTTTATTTCTGATTTCTCAGTTCTATTCCATGGATATATATGTCTGTCCTTATGCCATCATCACACTGTTTTGATTACTATGGTTTTATAGTTACATTTAGGTTTTCAATCCATTTTAAGTTAATTTTTGCATATGGCGCAAGATAGGTGTCCAAATTCAACCTATTGAATGTAGGTATTCATTCAGTTGTCATGGCACCGTTTATTAAAAAACCTATTCTCTCTCCTTTGAGTGGCCTTGGCACACATGTCGAAACTCAATTGACCACAGATGTATGGGTTTATTTCTGATTTCTCAGTTCTATTCCATGGATATATATGTCTGTCCTTATGCCATCATCACACTGTTTTGATTACTATGGTTTTATAGTAAATTTTGAAATTGGGAAGTGTGGGTTCTTCAACTTTGTTTTCTTTTTTCAAGATTGTTTTGGCTGTTCAGAGTCTCTTGAAATTCCTTATGAATTTTAAAATCAGCTTTTACATTCATGCAAAAAAGGCATTTGGAATTTTAATAGGGAATGCATTTAGTCTGTAAATCAGTTTGGGGAGTATTGCCACTGTAAGAATATTAAGTCTTCCAAACACAAACGTGAGATCTTTCCCACGTTTAACTCCCCTTTAACTTCTTCAACTATGTTTTGCAGCTTTCAGTGTCCAAGTTCTGTATTTTCTTGGCTATATTTATTCCTAAATACTTTATTATTTGTGATGTAAATGGAATTATTTTCTTAATTTCACTTTTGTTCATTTTAGTATACAGAAATACAATTTTTTTGTGTGTATTGATCTTGTATCCTGCAATTCTTTTTTAAACTCTAAGTTTTTTCTTTGTTTTTGTGGGTTCTTTAAAATTATATATATTATTAATATACATATACATATTATATATAATTATAACATATATATATCTCATGTCATCTGTGAATAGAGATCATTTTATTTCCTCCTTTCTAACCTGGATGCTTTTTACTTCTTTTTCTTGCCTAATTGCCCTGGCTAGAACAAGCAGTCCAATACTGAATAGAAGAGGCATGAGCCTTGCCTTGTTCTTGATCTTAAGGGCAAAGATTTTAATCTTCCACATTAAGTATGATGTTAGCAGTGGGTATTTCACAGATACCCTTTATGAGATTGAGGAAGTTACCCTTTATTTCTAGTTTGTTGAGTGCTTTTATCATAAAAGGTCACTGGATTTTGTCAAAAGCATTTTCTGCATCAGTTGAGATGATCATGTGTATTTCCCCTTTGTTCTACTAATAGCGGTGTATTATAGTGACTGATTTCTTATGTTAAGCCACCTTTGTGTTCCTGGGACAAATCTCACTTGGTCACGGTATATGATCGTTCTACCATGCTGTTGAATTTGGTTTGGTAGTATTGTTGTGGGTTTTAGGTCTCTATATTCATAAAGGATATTGGTTCGTAATTTTCTTGCAATGTCTTTATCTGGCTTTCGTATCAGGGTGATGATGGGCTCTTAGAATCAGGAAGTGTTTCCTTCTCTTATATTTTTGGAAAAGTGTGAGAACTATTGGTGTTAAATTTTCTTTAATGCTTGGTGGAATTCACTAATGAAGCCGTTTGATCTTTTTTTTTGTTGGGAGGTTTTTGATTACTGACTGACTCAATCTCTCTACTTGTCTTAGAGTTATTGAGATTTTCTATTTCATTTTCAGTCAGTTTAGGTAATTTCTGTTTTTTCATTTAATCCCTGCAGCTAGGTCCATCTGTGATTTCACTGAATGGTTTCTTGAATTCAAATAAGAACTGGTTTGTATGTTCAAAAATTATTTACCTTTGACTTAGGAAATAGGTTTCTTGGTATAGGTTTGCTGGGATCTGCATGGTAAAAATTGTCTGTGAGTGGAATAGCAATTCCCATATTAGATGGAGGCCTGTAGTTTATCTGTAAGTGATTAAGTAAAGAAAACATGTAATTCATGATTATTTACTAAGTCTTTAACTTAAAAATCTTGATTTTTCAGAAAAGCATTCAAAGCAAACATTTCATTTTTAGTTCCAGGCACGAGAGTAAATTTCTATTCTCCCTGCACTCCCTACATCTTATTTTTCTGGGAGTTCAACAACCTTAGCCCATGGCAATATAATTGTTTAGAACTTGTAAATAAGTGAAAAACATTTTTAGTATGTAAAATAGCTACCATAAAGTAAATGCAAGAAAGTTTCAATACCTTATAAAAAGTCTGAGTGATGTATTTAGTAAATAAATCTTCAAGTTTGGTCAGTTGCCTTTTTTTGTCACAGAGAAAATCATAAATAATAAGTTCATCAGCAAAGAATAATAATGCATGCTTTTTAAAGTGTCACAAATTCTGACAAGGCAGAAATTAAAACTGGAACTACATCAAAATGGAACCAGTAAGATGGAACCAGGACAGGTCAACATAATGGCAGATTAACTGTATATAGCACAGAAGCCCCAAGGTTATACCACTAATATAGCATAACATAGTTTTTTTAAAAATGGTGAGACTGAGTTACCAGGAAAGGTCATTATTTCAGGAAGTGTTGGCATTTTAGAAATAAATAATTGTTGGGGCGCCTGGGTGGCACAGCGGTTAAGCATCTGCCTTCGGCTCAGGGCGTNGACATAGCATAACATAATTTTTTAAATGGTGAGACTGAGTTACCAGGAAAGGTCATTATTTCAGGAAGTGTTGGCATTTTAGAAATAAATAATTGTCACATCCTCAAGAGGACAGGAAGATTGAACAATAACTGGAGTGTTCTGTGCCTCCAGGAAAGAAATGCTAAGACTGGATGGCCAGCCAATCACACAAAAGTAATAAATCAAGGGTAGCCTTAAAACAATCTGCTTAGGTTTCTTACCGGCAAAGTTTTGATCATATTGAAACCCTGACTGTCTTTGTGAACGCCGCTAATCCAGTCTTCCAGTGGGATAAGCTCACTAGGAATGTGATGCATAGATTTGAGATAACTGCAGCTGTTTTTCAACGTTGGCACGACTGTTGTGACAAAGCACTCCGTAGATGCTCCCCAGATAACTAATGCCAATGAGGTCGAACCCTGAGAACATGCAAAGAAACGAAGGTTATTGAAAGTGACTGTTAAATTACCACTTCAACTTCCTTGCTGGTTATGGGTGTAGTGATCCGAAGGGGCACCTGCACCCCAATATTGATAGCAGCAATGTCCACAGTAGCCAAACTATGGGGAAGAGCCCAGATGTTCACTGACAGATGAATGGATAAAGAAGATGTGGAATATATATACAATGGAATATTCCTCAGCCATTAGAAAGGATGAAATCTTACCATTTACATTGACATGGATGGAACTGGAAGGTATTATGCTGAGGGAAACAAGTCAATCAGAAAAAGACAATTACCACATAGTTTCGCTCAGATGAGGAATATAAGAAACAGCGCAGAGGAAGGGGGATTAAGTCCTGCATCAGACTCTGCACTCACTGGGGAGTCTGCTTGTCCCCCTCCATCTCCCTCTGGCCCTCCCTTCACACATGCTCTCTGTCTCTCTCAAAACAAATCAATAAATTTTTTTTAACGTAGAAATACTAATAACTGTGGTGATGTTGTGGACTCCGGTACCTCTATCCCCATACTCTATAGCCATTAAAAATGATACGTTTTAAGAATTTTTTTACCAAAATACATTGAACCAGAATCTATGCAGGAAGGAAGCAAACATAAGAATCCAAAATGTTGGACATTCTATACCACAACTGATCTGATTTCTACAATTCAATGGCAAATGAAGAAAATGGACTAGTACCTAAGACCCTTAAAGAAAAAATAATCACATACTATGAGAATCTTGTTTGGCTCCCAATTCAAACAAAACAACTGTAAAAATATTTTTGAGAAAATTGGAGAAATTTGATTATGGACTAGGTTTTGTAGGATACCGAGGAAATTAAGTTTTAGGAACAACAATGGCATGATCATGGTTATATGAGAGATAATGCACATATTTTTTAGAGATATATATTGAATCACACAAGGAGGGAAATGACACGACGTTTGCTTTCATTCTAAAATATCTCAGACTATAAAACAAAACCAAAAGGTGGGGGGAGGATGATAAAACAAAAGTAGCAAAGTCTTGACTATCGTTTGAGAACTAAGTACATGGAAATTCTACTTTGGTCTATGAATGAAAGTCTTCATGATAAAGACAATTTTGGAATATGTAGAAAAATATTTAGTGACTCAAAAGGATTAAATCATAGTTAAGTGGAAGGGGCAACATGTTTCAAGTGTGTATACAATGCTTTCCCAGTTCTAGGGAAAAAAGAAAAAAAATGCTGTCAGTTCATAGTGATTGAGCATTTTCCACGTGCCAGACATTTAGATGCACTGCTTGAATGATCACATTGAATTCTCAGCATTCTCAAAAACTACCCTGTGAGGTGTGTCTTGTCATTATCATATTCATTTTGTAGATGACTAAAATTAGCCATGGTAAATTCCCAGGCAGCACCAGAAGTGAGATCTATACCAGGAAGTCTTGTCCAAACCTTGCTCGTTGAGCCTCTGTTCTGTAATGCTAAAATTTTATTTATTTGTCAGAGAGAGAGAGAGAGAGGAAACAAGTGGGGGGAGAGGCAGGTAGAGGGAGAGGGAGCCCAATGCTGGACTCGATCCCAGAACCCCGGGATCATGACCTGAGCTGAAGGCAATGCTTGACTGAGCCACCCAGACATCCCTTGTAATGCTATACTGCCTTTTTGTAATTCCCCAAATGTTAAAAGTGTTTAGTCATTCTTGAGAGGTAGGATTATGTGTAATTTTCCCTTCTTTCTTTTAGTTTATATTCTGTTTTCCATAATTAGTAGACTTCCTTGTAATTAAAGAAAAATCTTACTTGACGTAAAGCTTTGCTCGCTGCAGAAATTTTCATTACATAACTATCGGTATCATCAAAAGAGCCTTCAGCTTTAACTTCCAACAGATTTGCGTTTCCAACAATGACTTTCAGTAGTGGTATTTCGAGTGTTTGAACACCTATGGAAACAAGGCTAAAGGTTAAAATTAAATCATTGTGTCTCGATTGTACTAAAGAAAAATCTGGAAACCAGAAAAGAAAAAAAATTAAATCATGAAAATTGTCAACAATTTCATAATGACTAGCTAGCTCATCAGGATTCTAGAACACCTACAGAATCTATTATGAAGGCTTCATAATGGCTACAAATACAGTTAAGCATTTATATAGAGTTATCTTTGATGGCTCTTAGAAAAATTTAACTTCACAAATATTTTCTCACAGAAGTATTGCTCCTCTCCATTTCTCATTCTTCAGCCAAGGTCTCAAACGCATGGAGAGGTCACTTGGACAGTACCGGTCGCACTGAGCTGAATGGCTCAGTGAAGAAACTAAAGGATGCACGCTCAATTTCAAGAGTTATCAGCCCACTGTTGGCAAGACAAAACGAGGCAGGTAACATGAACTGTCATCAGGCCAGCTTCTGTCTGCAGGCCACCTGCTGGCCATCCCTCCATACTGAGAAATTTACTAGAAGAAGAGATTTGACAGACCATGTAGTCTATCTGCCATCTTTACTAATCAGTAAATCAGGGTTGAGAAGTAGGAAATGATTTGCCCGAAGTCTCATCTGCAGCCGTTTCCCTTAACCCAAAGCGAGCTGGCTAGTGCTTCCTCAACTGTCGCTAGGTATTTTTGTTAAAATGCAGATTCTGATTTACCAGGGTCCGCAGAGGGGGCTAAGGCTGTACGTCCTCCTCCTCAGCTGTACTGAGGCATAACTGATGAAGAGAATTGTATATAAAGTATATAATGTGATGATTTCATATATATATATATATATATGTGTATGTATATACACACACACACACACACTGTGAAATGATCACAATTAACACATCCACCACCTCATAGTTACTTTGTGTGTGTAGTGAGAACATATAAGATCTACTCTCTTAGCAAATTTCAAGTATACAATACGGTNGTATATGTATATATACACACACACACTGTGAAATGATCACAATTAACACATCCACCACCTCGTAGTTACTTTGTGTGTGTAGTGAGAACATATAAGATCTACTCTCTTAGCAAATTTCAAGTATACAATACGGTATTATTATATTATTAATTAATTTTTTTTTGGAGAGAGTGTGGGGGCAGGGAAGGGAGAGAGAGAATCTTAAGCAGGCTCCACACCCAGCACAGAGCCTGAAGCAGGTGTCAATCTCACGACCCTGAGATCATGACCTGAGACAAAATCAAGAGTCGGATGCTTAACTGACTGAGCCACCCAGGCGCCTCCGGTACAGTATTATTAACTATATGCCCCATGGCATATGTTACATCCCCAGAACTTACTCGTTTTACAACAAGAAGTTTGTATCCACTGACTGACATCTGTCCCATTTTTTTTCCCACTCCCTAACCCCTGGCAACCAGCATTTATTCTGCTCTCTATTTCTGTGAGTTAGAATTTTAAAAATTAGATTCCACATCTGAGTGAGGTAATACAGTTCTTATTTATCTCTGTGTGGCTTATTTCACTTAGTATATCCTCCACGTTCATCCCTGTTGCTGCAAATGGCAGAATTTTCTTCTTTTTATGGCTTAATAGTAATCTCTCTCTCTCACACACACACACACACGCACATGCACACACACACACACACCATGTTTTCTTTATCCATTCTTGCATCAACCGACACTTAGGTTGTTTCTGTATCTTGCCTATTATAACCTGCAATAGACATGGGATTGCAGATATCTCTGAGAAACTGATTTTGTTTCCCCCAGGTATATACCCAGAAGTGGGATTGCTGGATCATATGGTAGTTCTATTTTTAATTTCTTAAGGAACTTGCATACTGTTTTCCACAGTGGCTGCACCAGTTTACATTTCCACCAATGGGGTATGAGGGCTCCCTTTTTGTCCACAACCTCACCAACGCTTGTCATCTCTTATCTTTTTGATACCTGTCATTCTAACAGGTTTGAGGTGATACCTCACTGTGGTTTTGATTTGCATTTTCCTAATGATTTGTGATGTTGAACACTTTTTGCTGTATTTGTTGGCCATTCATATGTCTTCTTTGAAAAATGCCTATTCAGGTTCTTTGCCCATTTTTTAATTGCATTATTTGTGGGGGTTTGTTTGGTTTTTGCTATTGAGTTGCATGAGTTCGTTATACCTTTTAGATATTAACCCCTTATCTGGTATATGGTTTGCAAATATTTTCTCCCACTCCATAGGCTGTCTTTTCATTTTGCTGGTTTCCTTTGCTGTGCAGAAGCTTTTCAGTTTGATGTAGTCCCACTCATTTACTTCTGTTTTTGCTGCCTTTGATTTTTGTGTCATATCCAGAAAAGTCAGTGCCAAGACCAAAGTCAAGGATCATTCCTCCTTTGTTTTCTACTAGGAGTTTTACGGTTTTAGGTCCTACATTTAAGCCTTTAATCCATTTCATTAATTTCTGTGAGAGGTGTAAGATAAGCGTTCAGTTTCATTCTCTTGCCTGTGATTATCCAGTTTTCCCAACATCGTTTATTGAAGACACTATCTTTTTCCCACTGTGTGTTCTTGGCTTCCTTGTCAAAGATTAATTAATCATATATGTGTGGGTTTATTTCTGGGCTCTCTATTTTACTCCATTGGGCTACGTGTATGGTTTTTATGCCAGTACCGTAATGTTTGGATTCATATAGTGTTGTAATAGAGTTTGAAATCAAGGAGTGTGATGCCCCCAGTTTTGTTCTTCCTAAAGACTGCTTTAGCTATTCAGGATTTTTAATGTGATATATGACATTAACATAATGAAGGGTACAAATCATTGATCATCGCAATAGATGTAGAAAAAGCATTCAACAACATTCAACATCCATCCATGATAAAAACTCTTGATAAATTTGGTGTAGAGGGAATGGATCTCAACACAATAAAGGTCATATATGACAAGACCATGGCTAACTTCGTACTCATATGCCATCATACTTATCATACTCAAAGCTTAAAACTTTGCCTCTAAGATCAGGAATAAGACAAGGATGCTTACTCTTGCTACTTCTGTTCAACATGGTACTGGAAGTCCTACCCAGAACAATTAGGCAAGAAAAAGAAATAAAAGGCAGCCAAATCAGAAAGGAAGAAGTAAAATTGTCTCTGTTTGCAGATAACAGGATCTTATATAGAGATAACTGAAGTTGCAGGATATGGAATCAAAATACAAAAATCAGCTGTGTTTCTGTATACTAACAATGAACCATCCAAAAGAGAAATTAACAATCTCATTTACAATAGCATTGAAAAGAATAAAATACGTAGGAATAAATTTAACCAAGGACCTAAAAAACCTGTACACTGAAAACTATGAGACATTAGTGAAAGAAATCGAAGAAGACACAAATAAATGGAAAGATAACCCGTGTTCATAAATTGCAAGAATATTGTTAAAATGTTTGTACCTACAGACTCAATGCAATCCATACCAATATTCCAATAGGGTTTTTCGAAGAAATAGAAAAAACATCCCTAAAATTTGTGTGGAACCACAGAAGATTCTGCACTTCTAACAAGCAGCCAGGTGCTGCTGATGTGGTTGGTCTAGGCACCCACACTTCAAGTAGCATGCAGGCTTTGCTTCACAAAGAGGCAACTGAGTTCATACACTGATGACTATTTGCTTCCATCAGGCTGAATGAGTAAAACTGTACCATTCAACAATGAATTTGATATATTTTTAAAGATTTTTTTTTTTAAATTTCTTTATTCGACAGAGATAGAGACAGCCAGTGAGAGAGGGAACACAAGCAGGGGGAGTGGGAGAGGAAGAAGCAGGCTCATAGCGGAGGAGCCTGATGTGGGGCTCGATCCCACAACGCCGGGATCACGCCCTGAGCCGAAGGCAGACGCTTAACCGCTGTGCCACCCAGGCGCCCCTGAATTTGATATATTTTAAAGCTGAAATATTTAGAACACTGTAGGACTTGCACCAGAATATGAAGAGATAACAAAGGAACAGAATTTTAAAAATCCAGAATGGTCAAGATGATAGGTAAATTGTTTACTGTATTCTGAAGCCAGTTAAGAAAGGTCACAGTATTCAAGAAGTGATATTGGAACAACTAGCTAACCACCTACAATATACCAAAGCGAAATCTACATAAATTAAAGATTTAGACAGAAAGTTAAAACTATAAAATTAAAATTCCAAAATTACTTGAAGGAAATATGGACAATTAGTCATATAATCAATGAGAAAATTTTAAGAGTTTCAAGAGGAAGGTTGTTTTGTTTTGTTTTGTTTACAATATTTAGGTCCACAATATTTATTGAAACAGAAAGATGTCCCCCAATTTTTTTTTGATAATTTTCATTTGTATAAATTGTATTTGGTTCTGTTTTTCAAATGAACCTTTTTAAAAAATTGTGTTTTGGGCACCTAGGTGTCTCAGTTGGTTAAGCAACTGCCTTTGGCTCAGGTCATGATCCTGGAGCCCCAGGATCGAGTCCCATAGTGGGGTCCCTGCTTAGCAGGGAGTCTGCTTCTTCCTCTGACCCTCCCTCCTCTTGTGCTCTCTCTCTCTCTCTCAAATAAATAAATAAAATCTTTAAAAATAAAAAAAAATTGTGGTTTGTCCTTTCATTATGATTCATATGTCTTCTTTTGCCTCTTCAAGAGTTTTACATATACTTGGTTTATAGTGTCTTTCTGATTTTTCTATTATTTCAAGTCCTTGGAGATTAATGATTGAGTTCTTGGGGTGCCTGGATGACTCAGTCATTTAAGCAGCCGACTCTTGGTCTCAGGTCTTGATTTCAGGTTCATGAGTTCAAGCCCTGCTTTGGGCTCCATGCTGAGTATGGAGCCTACTTTATAAGTAAGTAGGTAAGTAAATAAATAAATAAATAAAATGAAAATAAAGATCAAGTTCTCTTATGTTAGGTCATTTTGTTATGTAGTTTTAAAATGTTTTCCTTGATTCATGTTCAATGGAGATCGGTTTTTCCATGGAAGTCTATGTTCCCTGGATTATGGAAATATTCCTACCCAGGGTTTTATGCTTGCCTAAGCTGCGGCCCATGTGTTACAATTACTTCTCAGCTTGGGATTTCTACAACTGATGTGTTGTCTCTAGGGGATACACAGTCTTGGAGTCTGGGGTTTTTACAGGAGATCCTTTTTTTGTACTTTGAGTCTCATGGGGATGATAATCCCCGGAGCTCCCTCTTTGGGTTGGGACGTAGAGTTTTCATAATTCCCTCTTCATGATTTAAGCTCCCACTTTTACTTAACGGTTTTGGTTCCAGCCTTCTACCACAAAGTATATTCTGCCAATGCTTGGGCATTAAAACCCATCTCTCTGCCTATATGGCCCATACCTGAGCCTCACATCTTTCAGTGAGTCACGAAGTAGCTAATTTCTTTGGCTTTGAGTTCCCTCTTCATTTCTGGTGACAGGATTTTCTTCTCTTTCCCTCCCTTCCCTCCACTTTCCCTCCTCTCTTTCTAGCTTAGTTATTTACCAAAATTTTTGTTTTTCCAGTATGCCATTTCTCTACCATCTTTAGTAAGTTTAATATTACTTTTGTAATAAATAAATGCCACGGAAAAATGGGGAAAACAGGATACTATTTAAAAGCCTTTTTTTTTGGCTTAAAATAAATACTTGAAATAGCTACAACCATACCAAAGTAACTAAATGGATTTCTTTTCAGAGGGCAGCAAGAATCTAAACTAAAATCCTGTGTAAACTTGGGCTACGGACTTAACCTCATTTTCCTCATTTGTAAGTGAGGATTAAAATCTAGCCTTTTAGAGTTGCTGTAAGTATTCAGTGAAAAATACATAAAAATAGTTTAGTACAGNTGGAAAAATGGGGAAAACAGGATACTATTTAAAAGCCATTTTTTTTTGGCTTAAAATAAATACTTGAAATAGCTACAACCATACCAAAGTAACTAAATGGATTTCTTTTCAGAGGGCAGCAAGAATCTAAACTAAAATCCTGTGTAAACTTGGGCTACGGACTTAACCTCATTTTCCTCATTTGTAAGTGAGGATTAAAATCTAGCCTTTTAGAGTTGCTGTAAGTATTCAGTGAAAAATACATAAAAATAGTTTAGTACAGAGCCTCACACATCGTAAGTGTTCAATAATTAGAAGCTAACACTGTTATTAACAGAACGTCANAACTAAAATCCTGTGTAAACTTGGGCTACGAACTTAACCTCATTTTCCTCATTTGTAAGTGAGGATTAAAATCTAGCCTTTTAGAGTTGCTGTAAGTATTCAGTGAAAAATACATAAAAATAGTTTAGTACAGAGCCTCACACATCGTAAGTGTTCAATAATTAGAAGCTAACACTGTTATTAACAGAACGTCAGCTACTATGTAAGCCAAAGATAATGGAAATATCAAAGAGTATATTTCACATTCAAAAAAAACATCTCCTTTTGATGTTTCCCAGTAAAAATAAACTTACCTTTTGTATTAGGTATGACCTTAACTTTTAACGTATGAGATTTCCCCAGATCAATGTATTTCAGGACATTGAGCGATAGGGAATGATCATGTTGGAACCAATAATTACATGGTTTTGCGTATATAGACCACATCCGTCCATTCTTGTGCCCCAAGTTGTATAAGAACCAGGAGTCTTTCTGGAAGCTCATATTGCTGAGTGCTCTTTCAGGCATGGTAGCCATAGCTAAAGCATTCTTAGCATCCAAAACACGAGTGATCAGGAAGCTGCTGTACCCGGGAATCACCACAGTCTTCTCTATATCCAGGTCTTGAAATGAAGAATTAATACCTGGAGCTAAAAAAGGAATAATTTATTATAAATTTAAAAAGCCAGTATTTTTCTTTTTTTTTTTTTTAAGATTTTATTTATTTATTTGACAGAGAGAGACAGCCAGCGAGAAAGGGAACACAAGCAGGGGGAGTGGGAGAGGAAGAAGCAGGCTCATAGCAGAGGAGCCTGATGTGGGGCTCGATCCCATAACGCCGGGATCACGCCCTGAGCCGAAGGCAGACGCTTAACCGCTGTGCCACCCAGGCGCCCCCCAAAAAGCAGTATTTTTCAAGCATACTGGTGGCCATAATTGATGAAAACATTATTTGAGTTTTTAAACTATGGTCTTAACCAGAGAACACATTGGCCAGTTTTGAGGTTAGAGTTCAAATTATTTTGTAGAAAGTGTATCACAAATATGTCAAGCACAAACCTATACCTAAACCTTTACTATGAAACTAGTTCTATAAAACCCTCAGCAGAAAAAAAACAAGAAACCACCCACATAGGGCTAAGTAATTACAAGAAAGCTGATTCCTTTACTTTAGAACAGCCAAGAGCATTAATAACTTAGAATCTTTATTGTGATTCTACAAGAGAAGGGTAACACAGCCAGTGTTTCCCCAGGACCCTAAGGTCTGCCGATTGTATAGAAGGAGCTCAACAAATATTTGTTGAGGAGATGAATAATTGATTGTTTAGGAAGAGTGTGAAGATTTAAAAGAAACTAGACTCTAGGGCAGGACCAGGAGGAACAACCCCATGTAAGAGGATGTGAGAGGATCCACAAGAAGGCTCGTTAAAGGAAGGGGAGGTCGCCACAGTCAAATGTTTTTGATAGGTCAGGGAATATACCACCNTGCTCTTTCAAGGAAGGGGAGGTCGCCACAGTCAAATGTTTTTGATAGGTCAGGGAATATACCACCACCACCAATGTTCTCCTCATTCTGAAAGTATCAATAGAAGTGGTCAGAAGAGACCCTCATAGTTCCCTTTATTGTGCATGCATGCTCTAATTTCTCCCACTTTCTTCTTATTTTTTACTTATTGGAGAGAGAGAGAGAGCAAGGGAAGAGACAGAGAGGGAGGGAGAGAGAGAATATCAAGCAGACTCCCCACTGATCATGGAGCTGGACACAGGGTTCGATTCCAAGACCCTGAATTCATGACCTGAGCAGAAACCAAGAGTCGGACACTTAACCGACTGAGCCACCCAGCCGCCCCATAATTTCTCCCACTTTAAACAAATCAACAAAAATCCTTTCCCCCATTCCCTCCAACTGCCACATAATCTCTCTCCTCCCCTTATAGCAAAATTCCCCCCCAAGAAAGTTGCTTTCATTCACTGTCTTCGATTCCTCTCCTCTCCTTCTGTTTAGAACTTAATCCAATCAGACTTTGTGTCTACACTACTCCACCCAACAAAAGCTTTTGCCAAGGTGACCAATGCCTTGCCCACATATCTGCTGGCTGGTTTTCCTTCCTCATATTACCTGACCTACTGGTTCCCTCCTTCTTGAAAGACCTTCTTCACCTGGCTTCTGAGAGACACTTCCTCTTCATTCTTCCCTGAGCAGACCATCTGCTCTCCTGTCCTGACTCTTCCCCTGGCTCCCTAACCGCTAATTGTTGCAATGCCAGGGACTGCAATCAGGCCTTTTCCTTTCCTTATTTACACTCACCTCCCCGTGATGTCCTCTGGTCTCACAGCATCAACTACCATACATATACTGACTGCTCAAATTTCTCTCTCCAGTCCAGATGCCTTCCCTGAATTCCGGGTTTGTCTTCCTAAGTAGGAGCCTCATTTCTCCCCTTGGATGAGTAACAGGTGTCTTAAATTTAATATAATCTCTCACCAGATCACTGCAATCACGAAACTGATTTCTCTGCTTTCCTTCTTGACTTCTATCATCTGCCCAGCCCATTCTCAACACAGGAAGCAAAGTGATCTCGTTAAAACCTAAGTCCAATCATGTTACTTTCTGCTTGAACCCCTCCAATGGCTTCCCATTTACTCACAATAAAGCCAAATCCTTATGATAAATAATACTCACTTTGGCTTTTTATCTATTGTATATAATCCTTCAAATAGAAATATCCTACATAATTATTTAATATGTAGGGCAAAATCTACATCGGCATCCTATTTTCTTTCACTTCACTGGAATACTGTTTAAGAAAAAAATGGGGGCACCTGGGTAGCGCAGTCGTTAGGCGTCTGCCTTCAGCTCAGGGCGTGATCCCGACATTCTGGGATCGAGTCCCACATTGGGCTCCTCCGCTGGGAGCCTGCTTCTTCCTCTCCCACTCCCCCTGCTTGTGTTCCCTCTCTCGCTGGCTGTCTCTCTTTGTCAAATAAATAAATAAATAATCTTAAAAAAAAGAAAAAATAACATTACAGGAATAAATGTCAGGCACTGCTATTGATGAAATATTAATGAAGTTATAGCTAGGTTTTACTATATTAGAAATTAAAAATTCCTCCAGGAGCCTAAGTGTATGTAGATTTCAGCAGCTTGCCAATTGGACTAAATTTTGAAATCTACTGTTCTTCTATAAGTGAGCAGGAACAATCTTCCCAAAAGATAGCTCTTCATTTTGTCCGAGCCCTCAGAGATGTGCTACATTATTACACTTACTTTGTGATTGAAGAGTAAGTTTATAGGAGGCATTTCCAGCTTGATTAATGGAAAGGGAACTAGACAAACAAGAGCTCTCATTCACTTCTTCTATTCCAAAAGGGTTTATCACTTCCGCTATAATAGAGGACAAAAATCCTTCAGAAGTGTTGTGTTGTAATACCTTTCTTATGTACGCTGTTCCGGTTTTCCTAAAAACCAAACCAACAAACATTAAGCCATCTGGATAAAACAGTGGTTCAAATGACCAAGTTTGTGAACACACATGATTTACAAATATACCACAAAAGCTAACAAATGAATATTTGGTTAACATTTGTTCAACCTCACTAGCAATCAATGAAATGCCAGCTATAGCAACTGGATACAATTTCTCGCCCATCAAATTAGCAAAGATTTTCAAATGACAGGGTTCAGGAGGGGCAAGGATTTTGTGGAGACAGGCACTCATCCACTACTGATGGTACCAACTTCCCAGAAAGCAAATTGACATTATGCATTAAGAGCTCTAGCGTTATATTTTTTCCCCTCTGAACCTATAAGTCTACTGACAGGGCTCTATCCTAAGGCAATAACTTGAAACACAGAAAAAAAAAAAAAGCTTTCCACACAGAGATGTTCATCATGGCATTATGATAAAAATTAGAAATAAGAAATGACAATGATAGAAAAATTAAGTAAATGATAATACATCATTTATTTAGAACAAATGCAACTATTAAAATCATATTTAGGAGTTGTTTTTTGTTTTTTTTTTTAATTTTTATTTATTCGACAGAGATAGAGACAGCCAGCGAGAGAGGGAACACAAGCAGGGGGAGTNATCTCCCACATCATTTATTTAGAACAAATGCAACTATTAAAATCATATTTAGGAATTGGTTTTAATTGCATAAGGAAAGTGCTCATGTTATAATGGCTAAATGAAAGAGGGTAAAAATATTAATTAAAAAATTAAAAATGCATATTTAAGAGATTAATTGGTAATTCATCAAAATGTAAGCAGTTGTGATTNAGTTGTTTTTAATTGCATCAGGAAAGTGGTCATGTTATAATGGCTAAATGAAAGAGGGTAAAAATGTTAATTAAAAAATTAAAAATGCATATTTAAGAGATTAATTGGTAATTCATCAAAATGTAAGCAGTTGTGATTTTAATTTGCTTCTTCATGTTTATCTGACATTTTTTAAAAAGATTATTTATTTATTTAGCTAGTTGACAGAGAGAACAAGTAGGCAGAGCAGCAGGCAGATGGAGAGGAACAAGCAGACTGTACTANTAATTTGCTTCTTCATGTTTATCTGACATTTTTTTAAAAGATTATTTATTTTTTTAGCTAGTTGACAGAGAGAACAAGTAGGCAGAGCAGCAGGCAGATGGAGAGGAACAAGCAGACTGTACTAAGCACTGAGCCGATATGGGGCTGGATCCCAGGACCATGAGATCATGACCTGAGCCAAATCTAGAGTCAGTCGCTTAACCCGTTGAGCCACCCAGGCATGCCCATGTTTATCTGACTTTTAAGAAATTTGTACAATGAGTAAGTACGAGGAAAAAAAATCTATTTTTAAAACGTTAACTTGGGATATCCACAGGCAAAAAAATAATAATAAATCTAGACACAGACCTTACACCTTTCACAAAAATTAGCTCAAAATGGATCACAGACTTAAATATAAAATACAAAACTATAAAGCTCCTACAAGATTAACATGAGAGAAAACCTACATGACCTTGGTCATGGGGATGACTTTTTAGATACAACAC
>NC_048231.1:30018640-30023324 GCF_002007445.2 Ailuropoda melanoleuca
GGAAAAAAAATCTATTTTTAAAACGTTAACTTGGGATATCCACAGGCAAAAAAATAATAATAAATCTAGACACAGACCTTACATCTTTCACAAAAATTAGCTCAAAATGGATCACAGACTTAAATATAAAATACAAAACTATAAAGCTCCTACAAGATTAACACGAGAGAAAACCTACATGACCTTGGTCATGGGGATGACTTTTTAGATACAACACCGGAGGCACAATCCATGAAAGAAAAAACTTGATAAGCCAAAACTTTATTGAAATTAAAAACTTTTGCTCTGTGAAAAACACTATCAATAGAATTAGAAGACAAGCCACATATTGGGGGGGGCAGGGGCACGGATATTTGCAAAAGACGCATTTGGTAAAGGACTGTTATCCAAAATAAACCGTAGAGCAGGAAAAAAGCCTTTTTTTTCTCTACCTCCCTAGATTCTGCACCTGGGGCCCTGGAAATTAAACTGACAAAAGACAGATTACAAGAGGAAAACAAATAGCGTTTATTAACCTGCGTGTCATGTTTACGCAGGACAGAAATGTCAGTGATGAGAAACTCAAGGGGATGGTTAGAACCTGGGGTTTACAGAGCATTTTAAGAACAGAACAGTAAATTTGTAGAGAAGTGACAAGACAAAGGAAAGGGCACGTAGGTTTTCAGGAGTGCCAAACTGTGGAAAAGTTAATATACGAAGGAAACTAATGAAAGAGAAGTCTTGCTTAGTGAGATTTGTTACGTAGATGCCACTCAGGTCTCTGGGCTGATAAAATCTCAGGAGATTAGAGACCCTCTTGCCTTTCCTGGTAAGGAGGGGGAGGGCAGAGATTTTTTTTCTTTCTTTTTTTCTTCTTCTTCTTCTTCTTTTTTTTTTTAAGATTTGTTTATTTATTTTAGAGATAGAGCTTGAGTATGAGCAGCGGGGGGGCAGAGGCAGAGGGTGAGAGAAAAATCTCAAGCAGACTTTGTGAAAAGTAAATAAAAATAGAATGGCAAAAATACAAAATGCTGACAACACCAAATGTCTGCAAGAATGTGGGGCAACAGGAACTCTCACTCATTGCTGGTGGGAATGCCAAATGGTACAGCCACTTGGGAAGACAGCTTGGCAGTTTCTTATTGAACTAAAAATGTTCCTACCATGTCACCCAGCAATCACGTTTCTTGGTATTGATCCAAATGAGTTGAAAACTTAAGCTCACACAAAAGCCTAAATAAGGATGTTTATAAGAGCTTTTATTCATAATGGCCAAAAAAAAACTTGTAAGCAACCAAGCTGTCCTTTAGTAGGTGAGTGGGTATATAACTGAGGTACATCCCGACAATGGTATGTCAGTGTAGGTTCATAGCCAGTAACAAGCGTACCACCATAATGCAGGGCACTGACAGAGGGGAAGGGTGTGTGTGGGTGTGGAGGGTGAGTATATGGGAACGGTAATTTCTGCTCAGTTTTGCTGTGGACCCAAAAGTTTTCCAAAAAATAGTGTATTAATGAAAAAACAAAAAACTTAACCTCTTTGCATCTGAAGTCAATGACCAATGACCAATGGCCAGGCAGCCACCTTAACTACTAAAGCAATCTCCCCACTTCTCCACTGGAGTCGCTTGTATTCAAGTATCTAGGATTGCTCTTGGGGGTAATCACGCTCTACCATTCCAGGAGAGGTAAGAAATCAGATTTTAAAGGAGGAGGGAAGGAGATTTGGAAGGATGGGCTTACAATTAGAAGAGTCAGTGAGTTCCTGAGGCAGAGGAATATCTGAGTGGGGAAAACATTGCAAAAGGACAGACAAATATCATCGAATTTAACTACCTATACGTGCTAAGCTCCCATTCCAAGACTGATGCCGTCCTGCCCCCCACTCCCCTCCCACCCCAATGGCCTACCTCCTCAATGGCCTTTCCACCACACCATCTCACTATGCACCATCCATACAGCCTTCCTTCCTGTTTATCAAACACACTGGATTTTTTTCTTACTCCACGCATTTACACTTGCAACTTCTTTTGCCTACATAGCTTTTCCCTTTGTTCTCTGCTCTTTTTTCTCAGCTGTTTGCTGCTCCTTCTGAATCCCTTGGTCACCATGTTTACTTTCTTCTTAGCACGTATAAGATCTAAAACTATTTTGTTTTTTGTTACCTATTTGTTACCTGCTTCTGGTCATTAGAAGGTCTTCTCCATTTGGGCAAGGGCCTTTTCTATTTTATTTACTACTATCTCCCCAGTACTAGAATAAGACTCGGCATGAACTAGGCACTCAATAAATATTAACTGAATTATTGAATAGCCTCACTAAAAATGTGTAAATGTTGATGCTTTCCTTTTAAGCAGTTTAGTAGGAATATTGACATTGTTACCACTTTTAGGAGTTTATGAAGATTCCTAGGAACAACTGACCTTGTTTTGAAATGAGAGAAGTTCCTTCTCAATACTTGATCATTTGTGAAGTGACTATAATTCTCCAGTCACCAAGCAGATACAGTTTTGTACCTGGGTGGATATTTAATCAATTCCTACTGTGGGAAGGAGTTTGATTCAGTACCCAACATCTCATTGTAGGCGGTATCCTATGTCTGTTGTTGAGATTATATAAGGCTTTTGACCCCCATGATCCACATCCTAGCAAATGCTCTGAATCCCTTCTTTTCTGCCATCTAACCTTTGTTCCTGAGTCTTATTCCTCAAACTCTCTTTTGAATTCCAAGCCTACCATTTGCCACACTGCCTGATCCCTGACCCATAGCCTGTCTACCTCAGGTACCTGTCTCCTTAAGCACAACATGAGGACCTCAGATTCCATCGCTGCGATAAGACAACATGTGGCTGATGCAGCAAGCAGAAGACAAGCACCTTTGTGCTTGGACGAAGAGCCAGGCAATGAAGCAAAGTAATGGAAATTGCTTTGGTTCTGTTGTCCTTTTAGTCTACCCCCCAAATGTCTCTCGAATCCCTGGATTCCTCTCCATTTCTACTATCAACACCTTAGACTACATGACTAAATCACCAAAATTTATCCTAGACCACTGAACGTGCCTTTTAAATGATCTAATGAATTCACAATTGATTTTCCACAGCACAACTATAGTGGTATTCTTTTAAAAAGTGCATGTCTTTATAAGTCTAAAGAAGGCAGTAATAATGGTGTGCTGTGCATTTCACCTCTCATCTCCATGCCACTTGACATTGAAAAGAAGAAAGTGCTTCTGCCCATTATAAGCCAAGAGGAATTTCAAGGGGACCACTTCATAAGCTGACATGTCTTCTGAGGTTTTATGGGGATAGGGATTAGATTTCGACTCATCCTAGGAAAATGTAAAGAGTGGAGACAGACCAGACAGCTAGGGTTTGGGGTTATATATGCAGGGATAAAAATATCAATTTATTTTAGGGGCACCTGGTGGCTCAGTTGGTTAAGTGTCTGACTCTTGATTTCAACTCAGGTCATGATCTCAGGGTCATGAGGTCGAGCCCCATTTCGTGCTCCGTGCTCAGCAGGGAGTCTACTTGAGATTCTCTCTCTCCCTTTTCCTCTGCCCTTCCTGCTCTCTGTCTCTCAAAAATAAATCTCTTTTTAAAATATCAATTAATTTTAGACTTTAACCTAACACACGTGTAAAAATCTTGTATAACATGAAAAAAAATTCTCAGAACAAAAACAACACATAAAAATCCAACCAGAATATCAAAGTCCCAACCCAGTAAAAGAAAAAAAAAATGGAATGAGAGACAAACAGACCTTCCAAATAAGGCAAACAAGACTCTTAACCACAGAGAACAAACTGATGGTTACCAGAGGGGAGGTGGGTGGGGGGAAGAGTGAAATAGGTGGTGGGGATTAGGAAGTACACTTATCTTGATGAGCAGTGAGTAATGTATGGAACTGTTGAGTCACTATATCATACACCTGAAACCAATTGCACGTTAACTATACTGGAATTAAAAANTAATGTATGGAACTGTTGAGTCACTATATCATACACCTGAAACCAATTGCACGTTAACTATGCTGGAATTAAAAATAAAATAAGGCAAGCAAGAAGAGAGAACAAAAAAAGAAACATGAAAAAGACAGAGAGCACAGAAGATGGTAGAAATGAATTCAAATATATTAGCAAAAAAATAATAAGTGTAATCGGACTAAACTCTCCAACTGAAAGACAAAAATTGTGAGATTGGCTAAAAAATGTAAAATCCGTGCATGTCTTTTATGACAGATACATAGGCAGGTGAAGTAAAAAAGAAAAATAAAGGAAATAATATACCAGGCAAGTATAGGCTGCAAGAAGGCTAGTAAGATTATACAAATAACAGACTCCTGCAAAAAACAAAAACAAAAACCCTAAAAACCCACTGTAACTCAACAACAAAAAAACAAACAATCCAACTTAAAAATGGGCAAACGACTTGGATTGATATTTCTCCTGTGAAGATATATAAATGGTCAATAAGCAGATGGAAACATGCCCACCATCACTAGTAATTAGGGAAATGGGAATCAAAATCATAATGAAATACTCCCTCACATCCATTAGGATGGCTATTACCAAAAAAATTAAACAGAGAGTAACAAGTGTTAGCCAGGATGTGGAGAAACTGGAATGTTTGGGCGCTGTTATTGGCAACGTAAAATGATGCAGCTGCTGTGGAAAATGGTATGAAGTTTCCTCAAAATAGTAAAC
>NC_048231.1:30023424-30056083 GCF_002007445.2 Ailuropoda melanoleuca
GCTGTTATTGGCAACGTAAAATGATGCAGCTGCTGTGGAAAATGGTATGAAGTTTCCTCAAAATAGTAAACATTAAATTACCATATGATCCAGCAATTCCTGGGCATATACCTCACAGAATTGAAAGCAGGGTCTCAAAGAGATATTTGTACATCCATGTTCGTAACGGCATTATTCACAAAAGCCAAAAGATGGTCCATTGATAGATGAATGGATGAGTAAAATGGGGTACGTTTTCCTTTACGGATGTGTGTATATATGACATACACTGAAATATGATTCAGCCTTAAAAAGGAAGGAAATCCTTTCACAAGGTACGACAGGAATGAACCTTGAGGACGTTATGCTAAGTGAAATAAGCCAGCCACAAAAGAACAGATACTGTATGATTCCACTAATATGAGGTCCCCAGTCTAGTCAAATTCATAGAAACAGAAAGCAGAATGGTGGTTTTCAGGCACTGTAAGGTCGGTGATACGGGGAGCTCTTGTTTAATGGTTACTGAGTTTCAGTCTGGAAGATGAAGACGTTCTGGAGATGGATCGTCATGACAATTGCACAATAATGTGAACATGCTTAACTGTGCACTTAAAAATGGTTAAAATGGTACATTTATGTGTGTATATTTTACTATGACGAAAGGACTAAATTCAAAATAAAAGCATTATCTTTAAAATTTTTATTTTAGAGAGGGAGAGAGAGTATGCAGGGGGCAGGGGCAGGGGCAGAGGGAGTGGGGGAGAGAGAATCTCAAGCAGACTCCCTGCCGAGCACCAAGCCCAATGCGGGGCTTGATCTCAACCCTGAGATCATGACCTAAACCAAAATCAAGAGTCGGATGCTCAACCAACTGAGCCACCCAGGGGACCCAATATAAAATCATTATTTTAAAAAAGCAAATAGGGACGCCTGGGTGGCTCAGTCAGTAAAGCATCTGCCTTCAGCTCAGGTCATGATCCCAGGGTCCTGGGAATAGAGCCCCACATGGCATCGGACTCCTTGCTCAGTGGGGAGTCTGCTTCTCCCTCTCCCTCTGCTGTTCCCCCTCCTTGTGCTCTCTCTCTGTCAAATAAGTAAATTTTAAAAATCTTTTAAAAAAATTTTTTTAAAGTTTAAAAAAGCAAGTAAGTGTTTATCTGAATCTTACTAATCTTTAGTGCTACCTACTTAACTCTTCGGTATTTATGTGTAGTTGCTCTAATAATGCCCCTTCTCCATATATTTATTGTTTATATTCATGTGTGTATATTTTTTTAAAAGGATGAGCTTGGGAAGGTATACCAGTTGCTTCCCATTCATCATCTCTACAGCAACATGGGTCTTCAAGTCCCTGGGCAAAATGCCCAGTCATCACTGCCCACCTGGCTAACAGCAGACCAAAGTAATGAAGATAGATATGGTCAGTCTATGCTATGGGCATTCAGGATAATTTCCAATTGCAGCTGTCACTACATGTGTCCTAAGTAAAACTGGGAAATGACTGAATTGCCTCTAGATAACCTTTTGTCTCCTTTCCCTTCAACCTTCTCTGTTATGATTCACAGCTCAGTAGCCCCCAGAACAGCACTTCCACGTTCAAAGTCACCTATTCTAATTGTGGAAACACCTTCAGAAAGCCCTTTTTTGCCCAACTAAGAATGCCCAAGTTTCCAGAATAATCTTTCTCTTCAACACTCTCCCTGTCAAAATCCCCTGTCTGGAGTGACTGATGTCAGCATGACCTGAGAAGATTTTTGAATAAATGGCTATTCTTACAGGAATGCCAGGCTCTGGTTTTAGATTTCCTGTCCAGTTTTTCTTTGACTTTGAAGCATATACAGAAGTCAAACCAAAACAAAAAACAAAACAAAATAAACCCCCCCACACACAAAGCATTACAGAGATAAAAATAGTCACCAAATATCAACAAAATATTAACTCATCAGGAAGATTTAAAAATTCTAAACTTTTGGGGCGCCTGGGTGGCTCAGTTGGTTATGTGTCCACTTCTTGATTTCAGCTCAGGTCGTGATCTCAGGGTCGTGAGATCAAGTTTCACGTCCAGCTCCGCGCTGAGCACAGAACCTGCTTAAGATTCTCTCTCTCCTTCTTCCTCTGCCCCTCCCCCCCCTCAAAAAAATTCTAAACTTGCACAGATCTAACAAGAGCCTCAAAACATATAAGACAAAATTGATAAAACCACAGAAAGAAATTGACAAATCCAATAACACATGAGGAAATTCTAATACAGCTCTCTCAATAATTAATAGATTGAGCAGAAAAAGATAATCAGTAAGGATCTGGAAAATTGGAAAAATTAACAAAATTAATCTGACAAATATTTACATTGCACTGAACAGAGTCTATAGTCTCTATAAACATATGTGGAATATTTACAAAAATTGAGCATAATAAATAGCCTAGTCCTTCAGCATAAAGAAAGTTTCAACAATTCAAATCACACTTTTGAGAAACAGGAAATTCTGCTCTTAAAAAAACTGTTTCAGAAAATAAAATTAAAAAATTCATTTATGACCTTGGTATGATCTTGTTTAAAAAAATCATACGAGCACTATATGAGAAAGAAATTACAGGCAAAAATCACTCATGAACATAGATGCAAAAATCCTAAATATTAGCATACTGGATCCAGAAATTATGAAAATAGATAACACACAATGACCAGAATAGGTGTATTCCAAGACATACTGCTTGGTAAATCCTGGAATTAGATGTGTAAAATCCATAAAAAATTCACAATGCTAAATAAAAGGTTGAAGGGGAAAATTCTATATATAAGCTCAGTAGATGCAGGACCACTGAACACCAAAAATAAAACATATCTTAAACTGAAAAAAAAATTTTTTTCTACAAGCAAAAAGGGGTAAAAGAAAAAAAAGATGAAAAGCATAATACATAATGGTGAAACGCTTTAAATATTCTTTTAAAAGTCATTAACAGCACGGGCACCTGGGTGGCTCACTCAGTTGAGCGTCTGCCTTCGGCTCAGGACATGATCCCAGGGTCCTGGGATCAAGTCCTGAGTCACGCTTCCTGCTCAGTGGGGAGTCTGCTTCTCCCTCNTCGTGCTTGTCTCCTCCCTATTCATATGTCAAAAACTTAATGCCCAAAGTGATGGTATTAGGAAGTGGGGACTTTGGGAGGTGATTTAGGTCATGAGTGTGGAGCCCTCACAGATGGGATTAATGCTTTTACAAAAGAGGCTCCAGAGAGATCCTAAGCCCTCCATCATGTGAGGACACAGTTAGAAGTCAGCAGTCTGCCCCAGAAGAGGCCTTCACCAGAACCCGACCATGTTGGCTCCTGAGCGTGGACTCAGTATCTGGAACCATGAGACCTCTATTTCTGCTGTTGGTAAGTCTCTCCGTCTGTGGCATTTTGTGACAGCAGCCCAAACGGACTAAGACACCCACTGTCTCCCTTTCTAGTTAACAAGATCCTAGACACTGTAATAGTGAAAAGGTATATACTATGCTAAGAAAGTTAAGGAAGAAACAAAACAAACTATTGGCAGGCGATACGGTGATCTTCTTAGAAAAACAATTACCACGACTCAGAAAATCCAGAATAACACATAGAATGAGTGCTGGAATAATTAAAGAAATTTAGCAAATTTGAACAATTTCCGATTGCTATATAGAAGTCAGTTACCAGACTTTGGAGGCAGAAAGTTCAAGAAAACGAGAAAAGAAAACAAAACAAAATAATGCAGATAAAGCACAAAGTTAGCACTTTCCATTAGCCCATCCAAGAACTAGGGTCACCGACAAAGATAACTGATTCACACGAGATCCAGGGGAATGAGCCATTCCAAAGGGAGTCTGAACTCAGGAACAGTCACACCTGTGGAGGAGTTTGGGAGGGAGAAACACAGTGCTGGCCACCACACAAGCAAGAATTAGCTAAAATTGTTTTGTTTTGTTTTGTTTTTTTTAAAAAGGTGAAGCCTAAGTGTATGCTGGCATGTGAGTTTGGAAAGGCTAGGGCACCTTCAAAGGGGAGTGTACACTCACAAGTTCTTTCCCGTGGGCTTCCCTGGAGGCTTATGAGAAAGCCCAGAGCAGGGCCAGTAGACCAGAGGGAGCCCCTGCTGTGGTCTAGGCAGCCTGGAGGATGGGAGGAAACAGGCATGAAGCATCACCCACTTTCCTGAACCTTCTTTAATAGGAAGCAAAAACTTTAAGCCATGGGAGTCTGGACTTAAATCATTTTTGCACACAGGCCTCAAAAGAGGGGATCTGTGCTGGGAGGGGTCCCTGGGAGGTGCTAGCCCAGAAGCCCTGGCTCCCTGCCTCCCCCACCCCTGCACCTCCCATTTCCCCTATGTAGCAAAAGCTTTAAGCTACTGGAGGACAGGAAACAAAACCACTCATCCATGGGGCACAGGCAAAGACACGTTAAGAATGACAGAAGGATAAAATAGTAACTCTGTAGCCATTACAGAGGGTCAGGAAGCTGTCTCGGGCCTAAAATTCTGAGAGAACAAAGAATTATCTCATTGTGAGGAGAACAGCCAGAAATTTCCACCCAAGATTGAACTGCAGATATCAGGCAGAATTTGGCTGCAAGAAGTAATTTCTATCAACAGATTAGTGTGTTTTGGTGTTTTGTGTTTTTTTCTTCTTAATGGAACCTGACAGGCTGAATCTAACGTTTAAATGCAAGGACAAAGGCCAAGAAATCCAGGAGGGAGGGGGGAGTGTTACACAGAGGTTTACTCAGAAGACAAATATCCTATGAAATAGAAGAGAGGAGAAACAGACCCACGCACACACGGACCCCTGACATGTCGTGCTGGGGGAGCACATCAGCGGGGAAGGGAGTGACTTGTAAGGACAGTTGGTTACTCACATAAAAAAAAGAAAGAACGAAATCAGTTCTCACTCCACACGACACATATTCGCTCTAGACAGACTAAACACTTCAACATTAAAAGCGAAAGTTTAAAGCGATTACAAGAAAACACGGGAGAATCGGTGAAGAGAGCGAGGGGTGCTCACGCCAGTGAATTGCAGAGGCCTCGATGTGAGTAATTTAGAAAGCCTCGTCACTGTATGGAAAAGGCGAGCCGCAGAAGAACAATACGCCTAGCAGAACCGAACAGTACATTTTGATGCATAGGTGCCTGTTAAAGCCATAAAGAAAAAAAATGTCTCAACGTTCATACAAAATTTGAGACGATGCCGATCTCTGGGCGACTGGCATCGTGGGGGGCGGGGGAGAAGCAGGAAAGAAAAGGAAAGGTTCCCAGGAACTGCCCTAAGGGTGAAGGGACCCAACAAGGTGGAAGAGCTCCAGAGGCCTCGGGGTGACAGGGGCAGCTGTGATCAGGTGGACCCTTGTCCTCCCAAAAGACTCTGGGGGTCTTCGTCAGGACGACCTCTGCCCCCTTTACCTCACCTGCCTTCTCTCCCCCAAACTCTGGAAGGGCTAGAAACCAAAAGCCTCAAGGGAGGAAGAGAGAAGCTGGAAAATAGTAAGCATGAGTAATACCCCACCTCCCCAGGCTCCCCAGTCTGGGTCAGGCCCAAATAGGGGCTGGGAAACAAATTTAAATTGGGTAAGAATTGAACCTCTTTTGAAACCCTGGACAAGAAGAAAGTCATGTGGTTATCAGACTGACTTAGACTTTATTAAGCCAAGGAAATGTTCCTCTGCTCTCAAAGAGAAAAGCTATGGGATTTGCCTGATACTTTATCCAGAGGTAGAAAGGAGGTTAAGGCCATCGGGGAGTTTGAAGGACAGTAGGAGGAAAATTCAGGGTGGTCTCTCTAGCTTACTCAGGGAGCAAATTTCACATCTATCAGTTCAGTTACTCACCTAATTAGGAGTCTTTGATGCTTCTCTGTCACTTGGAATGACCACTAACCCCCGCTCCCAGCCCTGGCTGGGACTCAGAAGGCCCTCCCTGACTTGGCTCCACGGTCTTCAATGACTTCTCTCCTTTTTTCACAACATTGAAGTCACTCTGGTTTTCCTTTGGTTTCTCAAACACACATATGCTGCCTTTGGCCCTAGGGCCTTCCACACACTATTCTCTCAATCTGGAACTTTCCCCCACATCCCCCTTTGTCCTCATTCTTCCAATCTCATCATAAGCTCCCTGGCTCTGAGCAACTTTCCGACATCTTCCAGACAAGGGCTCCTCGGCTGTCAACTGTCATTACGGGAGTTCAAGGTGTGCATGGGTTCAAATGCGCTCTTCACGGCTCCATCAGGGGACCACGAGCGCTCTGCATGTAGTAAGTTTTAAGCAATTATTTGTGGAAGAAACAAATGAAGGGCTGACCCTGCTCCACGCCCTGACTACCTAGAATCTGCACTGGCCTATTGCTGACTTCAGGAGTTTAGGTCCCCCATCCCTGACCTGCCCAGTTGAAGTCTGGCTTGCCTCCAGTGCTCTGATCCTTGCTCTTTGCGCCCCTTTCCTGGCTTGGAGATGCTCCTTCCCTAGTTTCTGCGCCAGGAGAGCCAAGTTACTGAATCTGATCAGAGAATGTGCTGTTCGGGTTTTCAAATACAGGTGCCCTCGCTTTTCCAAAGTTCGCCTTATGCCACTTCACTTCGACAAAAGACCTATGTTAGCGCTTGTTTTCGCTAACTGAAAGAAATCTGAAGAGAATTTTCACTTTCATGGAAAAAAAAAAAGCACCAAAAGTGAAAATAGCATCCAGCTTTTGTTTTGCAGTGAGCAGAGCCGTTATGGGGACTCCCCGCCTGGCTCCTTCCCTGCAAAAGACACGCAGCATCTCAGCATCAAGCCGCCAGAGCTTCGACCTGGCTGAACATCTGTGCTTTATCGCCATTTATTTTGTGCATCTATTAGCAAGATGTGTCCTAAGGTATCAGAAAAAGCCAAATAGAGGGTTTTTTGGGGGTCTGGGAATGCTCAGAAATTTTTCCATATAAATTAAGGGCAATTGCTTCTTTGCTCTACTCTAGTTCAGCTTGTGATAAGCTTCGTAGGAATTTCCACACTTTCAGACAGTGAGGGAAACTTGTATTTGGATACCTAAGAGAGTGATCATATGCTTATTAAAATAATTAGGATGTAAAAAATTAATATTAACATTGAGATCATATTAATCATATTAATCTTTTAAAAAGTGATTCTATATGTTTTCTTCTCTCTCTCTTTTTTTTTTTTTGGAAGATTTTATTTATTTATTTGACAGGGTGAGAGCACAAACAGGCAGAGCAAGAAGGCACAGGGAGAAGCAGGCTCCCAACTGAGCAGGGAGCCCAACACAGGGCTTGATCCCAGGACCCTGGGATCATGGCCTGAGCCAAAGGCAGATGCTTAACCTTCTGGGCCACCCTGCACCCTGATTCTGTATGTTTTCTACAAGGACATACGTATAGAAACTAAGTGGCTTGGAATGTCACCCATACAAAAACCACTGAAAACAAAATACAGTTTTAGAGATCACAGGTACTCTTCTTCAACACAGAAAGTTCTATAATCCTCGTAGAAAAAAAATAAATAAAACCTACATCCAGCACTTTTTCTATCATATCTGATTTCAGTCTTCACCTCTACTTCTGTGTGAGCTGCCCCATGACACGTGGAGTTGTTGGCTAGGGGACAAGGTGCATACTGATAGACCCGTACAAATACAAAAAACAGGTCTCAATCTGGTGGATTAGGACCCACTGTGTTTGGAATAGGGTGAGTTTAGGAGTGCCTGGGTGGCTCAGTCGGTTAAGCATCCAACTCTTGATTTTGGCTCAGGTCACCATCTCAGGGTTGTGAGATCGAGCCCCGCATCAGGGCTCCATGCTGGGTGTGGAGTCTGCTTAAGATTCCCCCTCTGCCCCTCCCCCCTTAAAAAAAAAAAGGAATAGGGTGAGTTTCTGGTCATCCGAAATTGTTCCTTTTCTGGTTGTTAGATATTTCAGGAGTCGTAACATTCATAATGTTCTTCAAAGAGAGTTTCAGACCTTAAAGTTAGCTTTCAGGGTCAGCGGCTCTTGCTGCTACCTTAGAAGTAAGCATTGCTAAGAACGCCTCATTCTCTACCGTGCAGTATTTCATGCAAGATGGTCTTCCCTAGGTAAGATGAGTGTGTCTTTAGGACATGCGAGAATGGCCATGTGTGTGAACCCTGTGGACAAACAGTGTCCAGTGAAGCCCAGAACATATTTGATACTCAAGATGACAAAGCATATTTCCGTAGCGTGGCCTGATGGTGCCAACGTAATCGGCCCCACGTTTCTAAGCTTGGGGCATCACTCAAAACACCTCGGAGTCTATAAATGTATTTGGCCTTCCAAGGTATCAAAAAAAGACGTACTCTATCTCACCAAGAAAACTGCTCAAAGAAGTCACCTCGAAGTTTAGAAACCAATGTGCAATCTAAATAAATGGGAGGCAAATCAGTAATTACCTGGAATGTATCACTTTTCCCAAGTGCATGTTGCTGAATTTCTTGGTGTATATATTTCCCTGGGGTTCATTTGCAGGCACATATGCATAAAAGATAATTTCTTTTAAGGAGATGTACTGTGGTGCAAGGGCAGTTTCAAAGCCCATATCAGGAGGCTGGAGAAGGAAAAGAAGAAGAAAACACACTGCATTTATACTATTTTATACTTCAATTAGGGCAAAATGCAAATATCAGATTGGTTTCCAGCACATGCCACAACAGTACTGTTTTATTTCTCAGTAGGAGTAACGTTTCCACATGTTCTGTTTGTATATCCATGTGTGGGCAAGGGATAATGCATTTTTCCATTAAGGAGGCAAAGACATTCTGGGGAGTAAGGTTCAGTTTAGGATTGCTGTGCTCTTGGTTGACGTCTGGGGTGGGAGGGTCCATGGAGACGTGTCTTCCATTGTGTAGGAGAGGTCTGGGGGTGTAGATTTTAGAGTTCAGTTCTTACTGGAGTTTTTTTTTTTTAAGGAAGGGGCTGTAGCATGTGTCTCCTCACTTGAAAGCAGCTGCCAATTCTCCTTGCCTTGGGTTGGTCCCCAAAGTTCCCAAAGCTGGACAGGATCAGGATCAGAGAAGGGTGTGCTGAAAAGACCATCCCAAAGGGGATGTTGGGGTTGACCTGGTGGCCATGACATGAGTAGTAGATGGTAGATCGTGCAGACTGGTTGGGGGCACAGGCATTCAATGGTGCCCACAAGACCCATTTTCTGTCATGCTTTGTCCCCTGGCCTCTTAAGGTGGAGAACCCACTGAGAAGAGGAGACAGTGGAAAACAGAGGCAAGGAGACTTGGCATGAGACTGAACTGATCGATGTCCTAAGGCTCTCTGAAGAGCCTCTTGAAAAGGCTGAAAGTGCTGTAGGATTCCCAATGCTATTCTAGGCTGGGAGTGACAAGAACATCCCATGAAAAGTGTCTACAAGCCAGTGAAAGGCCCCACACTGACAAAAGCACAGGCCCTGGGACCCGCTGTCCAGGTAGATGCCTGATCCAATAACTACCCAGTGGTGTGAGCAACTTGGGCTCAATTATTTAGCCTTGCTATGCCTCGTTTTCCTCATCAATAAAATGAAAATAGTTTTTATAAAGATTTAAGAATGCACAACAGCACCTGGCACGTAGAGCCTAAAGGCCAGCGATTATTTTTATCCAGAGAGGACACATGCATAGTTTGCCTTGGGGGTTGGGAAGCAAACTCATCTTGAGGCTAAAAACCCTGACTGGCCTGGATTTTAATAATTTAAACTTTCACATAAGGGAGCTAAGACGTTTTCTACAAATTGTGAAGTTAGTAAAAAATGGTGGTATCTCCTTTTTTGGTAAGTCCTACCCTCCCGCTGACATCCTTTGTGTCTCTGCAGAGCCCACATAACAGATGGCAAATACGTGGCAAGTCATGTGGCAGCACTGCACGTCCATGGGGAAGTCACGTGGCAGCACTGTAGGGTGACAGGGAAGTTCCCACCTCACTCTCCACACATGTCAGACAAGGAGAGTGAAAACACCATCTTTTCAACTCAGGTCTTGGCCTGGTAATTTGGAATGATCTATTAAAACTAGAGTCAGACTTTCTTCTATTTCCCTTCAGACCAAGGGAGGGTTTTATTAAGCCCCAGTTAAAAAGAAAAAAAGTCTGATTCTTCGCTGATATACTGAGGAAAGTCCATTTTCACGACTGTGTGTCCAGCGATGAGTTCTTAGGCGTATGTACCTTCACAAGTGGCATATTATACATTAAAATTATTAGAAAAACCTGTGTGTAGTATCACCTAGGAAGAAGATAATATCTCCTTTCTATATTAGCATTAGAAAAAGAAAAAGGGGGGGCAGGGTGAATACAAAAGAGGAAAGGTAAGCCAGTGGGAAAAAGATAACTTGTGTTTCTTGGTCAACCTTGGGAGGTAGAAAATCAAACCTAGTATGAACCTCGGTTGGAAGTAATAGATCTAAGTAATAGCTTAGAATATCTGGTGGTGTTGCTGTGAAGTTATTTGGAGGGAGGTATTCTGGGTGGAGTTAAATTTATACAACCCTGTATGGGACTGGGAAGAAGGTTTTGGAGATTTTCTCTGGTATATGGAGGATTCCTCTATAGCCAAAACAGAACAAAATGCATTGATAAGAGTTTGTCCCAAGCAAAACACCTTCCCGTTTTCCTATAATTCTGCGTGTAGAGTGTGGCATCTATTCTTAAAACAAGGCAAACAGTCTCAAAGCATTATATCACTAACCTCTCCAAAAATACCCCTAGAATTCCCCAAGGTTGTAAGTGACACATCGGGTTCAAAATGGTCTGGAGTCAGTTTATGTATAAAGCCCATGTGGTCGTAGTATAATGTGAAAATATTATCAGAAATAGATCCGATTTTACTATATCTTCTTAATCCTATTAGGAAAGAAACATAAATGTCTTGATATTGACATAGTACAACTAGAGAACTTTCAATACCATACCTTGGTGAAAAAACCACAAACAACCATTCACTTACACTAAGGGGTGGCAGTAGGGCTTCGAGACTCCAGAATTAATAAAACACATGTTAATCTTCAAAGTTCCTGGGAAGTCCTTTCCAGGCTCCATCTCATTACAGAACCTGTTTGCTGCAGTAGGGGACGGACCTAGGGGACGAGGTAGAGGTCTACAGGAGAGTTGCGCGCCCCCTGGTGGCGGTTCCTCTTCCTGATCCAGGAAACCGGACAACCTCAGAGCTAGAAGGCAGTAAGAAAGTAACCCTCGGGGAGGCAAGGAGAATTATTCGCAGAGACCATTGGGTCATTAGCTATCCTAGGATGAATATGTTGAACCGGATTTGGTGTCCTGGGTTTGTCCCATGCCTTAGGGCAACATGTTAAGCAGGGCTGGCAGTAATCTGGTAGTTCATACAACAAGCATGCACCCAACCAGGCACTGGTCCAGAGAGAGAAAGCTGCCTCCCCTGACTGGAGCCAGAAAGCTCAGGTCTTGAGATGCGAAAGGCTGATTTCCACGCCCCCACCCCAATTTGGCCAGACTCTCCTGGTCCATTCCTCTGTCCCTGACCCCTGAACAGTGGAGTGCCCCAGGACTCAATTTTTAGATCTCTTCTCTCACGATCTCTAGAGATCTCACCCAGTTTAAGGATTTCAAACCCATTTTTATGTGAATGATTCCCAAATTTAAACCTCCCACCTCATCCTCTTCCCTCAACTCCAGATTTGTGTATCTAGCCTCCTGCTGACAGCTTCAGATCCATGGTGGTCAGGCATCACACACTGAACTCATCCTAGACTGAGTTCCCAATCCCCAGGCAAACTCCTCCCTTGTAGTCTTCCTCATCTCCATCACAGCAACTGCCATTTTTCCTGTTGCTCAGTCCAAAACCTTGGCGTCATTCTTAACTCCCCTCTTTCTCTCACACCTTACATCTAATCCATCAGCAAATCCTACTGACCTCTGCCTCAAGATATATAGAGAACCCAACCTCTTCTTACCACTTCCAGCTGTCACACTGCACAAGCCGGTATGATATGGGAAGAGGTTTATTATGAGGACTTAGCTCATGCAAACATGGAGGCTGAGAAGTCCTGTGATCTGCTGTCTGTAAGCCTGAGAACCAGGGGACCAGCTGGCGTAACTCCCAGACAGAGGACAAAGACCAGAGAACCAAGAACCAGAAAGACAACTGGTTTAAGTCTCATTCCAAGGACAGGAAAAGACTCACAAGCAGGCAGGAAGCAAACAAGGTGAATTCCACTTTGCTTCTCCCTTTCGTTCTTCTCAGGCCCGCAATGGATTGGACGATGCCCACCCACACCCACACCCACACCGGGGGTGGGGGGTGGAGGGGCAGTGAGCCCACTGATTCAAATGCTAATCTCATCTGGAAACACCCTCACAGACACATTCAGAAATAACGTTTCATCTTGGCACCCCTTGGCCCAGTCAAGTTGAGTCATAAAATGGAACCATTACAATTGCTGTGGTTCACATGCCATAGCTCAGCTGTAAACATACAATACAGTTTTTTCACATTTTAACATTTTGATTGAGATCACTTTTATAATTGCTGTGTCTTGCAGTCGTTGTCCACCAGGTGGCACCCACGCTACAGTGGTCAATTCGCTACGTTTGCATGTACTTGGTGTCAGCTCTGTATTGTCCATCCCTTGGAGTTTCCTGAAACACTACTATAATAAATGTTGAATTTTATTGATGTTTAAAATGCCTTCAAAAATATTACATTATAATTTGGCGTTGAAACAAAGTTACTGTGTGTGCAATAAGAGAGGAAGATAAAGCAGGGCATATATTTTATCAATAAAGAAAATGACACGAAGAATTACTGCATTTTCTGGGACCTAAGAAAGGAAGAAACTCACAAGTAGATGAAATTGCATTATCTTTTGCTAGTGAAATACACTCAAAATGATTGCCTTATCACACAACAAGCAATGCAATTGTAGGCAGGGGAAATAACGTCAGGGTAATCCACGCATCACTTAGGATCGCTGTTAAAACACTGTGTTAAAGATTAATTGGACAGTTTTCTTAGTGTTAATAGAACAAGGTCATCTCAGAATCAGTGACTCTCAGATTTGGTTAAGGAGAGGTTTTACAACATTCTTCTGTTGGCTTTGCGTACGAGTAACTAGTTGAGTTGGCTCCAAATTCTTAGGTAATATTATTTTTCTCTGAAGGTTCTGAGAAGAATATGTGCTATTCATTGTTGCAGCAGCAAAATCCAAGACTAGCTTGTTTTTTTGTCCCTTTAAAAGTGATTTACATTTTCTACTGCAAATAATTCAGACATGTTTTTGCTTTGAGTTTAAAAAATAACATCTTATTGTAAATTTTGGTTTCCTTTGGTTTTTCTTCTATTTTCAGTATTTATTCATTCACCCATCCAGCCATTGAATGTGCTCTGATGACCTCTGGTCATCACTGGAAATTCCTCCAACTTGCAGTTTCTCCATCTTTAGCAACAATATTTATCATTTTAGATTCTTTCCACTTATTTATTCATTCTACATGTGGACATGTTTCTTAGTTATATCTGTGATATGTAACGGTTTATCACTTACATGGACAATTTAGTTCCATTTTCTTTGGTGTTATTTTCACTGTTTCCAAAGTAATGTTGCTTAGTCTGCTTTGATTTTTGTTTCACAATATGTGCTATTTATTCTCTATTTGCCTGTTCCTCCAGATTCATCCCCAGACTTTCTTTTCTCTGCCTGGTACACTGAAAGGCTGACCCGTATGAATTGCAGTATTTGTGCTGTGTTTCCAGATGCCTTCTGATTGGATTTGGCCAATGAAAGGCAGTAGGAGGAGGTAAGAATAGGGAAGGAGAGAAAAGTCTAGGTAGTTCTTACTGCCTTTCTCCCTACTTTAGTGATGCAGTTCTGACACGAGCTTTGAGTCTCCTAGACTATACCTCTTGCAGGGTGACCCCTGCTCCATTTCAGCTTTGACTGGGCTTAGGTGATGCTATTACCTATCTTCTTTCTTTCTTTCTTTCTTTCTTTCTTTCTTTCTTTCTTTCTTTCTTCCTTCCTATCTATCATCTATTTATTTGCATTATTCCTTAAATCAAAGGGACTGTAATGGTTTTCTCCCATTGCTAATCTCTGGCTATTTTAAGATCATTGTTGGTTCCTTTAACTCAGTCCACTGCTCTGCAAATAGTCTCCTTATAAAGGCTTTCCAGGTGAAACACTCGAGTGGAATTATGTTTCCTGCCAGGACTATAAGTGACACAGATTTTTACTAGATATATCCCTGGAAGATAGAATATCAAGGCTGGATTCTGGGACTGAGCTGTTCACATATTTAAGGAATGCACAGATGACCTCTATGCCTGGTAGCTACTGTGACACTGGAAATCCACAGCAAATTCAGGCATCACAATTATTCAAATTATTACTGGTGTAGCATGGGATGGCATGTTTGTGGAGGGGAACACTTTAGATGATCAAATGGGGTGCAACAATGACAATTATGGTTTTTACAAAGACTGCAGGATGGTATGACTTTTATGGCTATATTAAAGAGGTTACCAAAAAAAACCTTACTTATGACCTTGATTATTCAATTCAAGGTCACAGTAGAAAATTTGACAGCTACATGGGGAAACAAGAACCCTCACTTCATACCACACACAGAAATAGAGATTTCACACAGAACTGTAAAACAAATCTAAAAACAAGCTTCTAGAAGAAAATAGGAAAATACCTTCGTAACTTTGGGATAGCCAAGACTTCTCAAATAGGATATGAGAAGAAGCACCAACCATACAAGCGAAGATTGACAAAATGAACTTCTAAAAATTAATAATTCTGCCCCTCACAGGACACCATAAAGAGAATAGAAAAGACAAGCCATTGGTTGGGAAAAGATGTTTGCAAGTTATGTTTCTAAAAAGGACACATGTCCATAGTACATTAACAACTCATGGAAATCAATAAAAAAGTCATTCCAATAAAAACTTCGGCTAAAAAGAGACTTGAGATAATTTACCAAAAAAGATATAAAAATCAACCAGTGAACATAAGAAAATGTGCTCAACATCATTACTCACGCAAACGAAATCCTCAGTGAGCACAATTACATGCTCATCACAACGACTTACTATTTAAAAGACTAACAATACGAAGTCCTGGTGAGAGGGGGAGCGCTGGAATTCCTTCATATTGCTGCTAGGACAGTCATTGTCCCTACATTGCTGGCAGGGAAAATGTTGACAGAACTCAATATTTTCTTCCACAAAATCTAAACAAACATACTTTATGACACAGCAGGTCTTTTCTTAGGTATATTCCAAATAGAAGTGAAAGCTCCATCCAGCAAAAGACTAATACAAAAATTGTCCATGGCTTCTCTATAATAAGCCTCAAATAGAAACAATGTAAAAACCTACCAGGAGTGGAATAGATAAATATGGTATTCAGGCAATGCAAGACTACACAGCAGTGAGAAAGAACGAATTGCTAACACGTACATCACTGTGGAGAAATCTCACAGTTATAATGTTGACTGAAAAAAACGTCAGACATAAAAGAATATATATATACTGCATCATTGTATTTGCGTGAAGTTCAAAACCAGTTAAAACTAATCTATGGTATTAGAAGTCAGAATAATGGCTACCCTTAGAAGTGTACTGATGGCAAAGTAGCATGAGGGAACTTTCCGGAATACTGCAAATGTTCCGTACCTCACTCTACTTTCCAACCCCTCCTAATATCACTCATAGTCATTTTTGTTTATTTTGTGATCAAATGATGGCTTATCATTAGATTCTCAAATGCTACTGCACAACTACTGTCTCAAGAAGTATTCCAGCAAATACACCAGAAAGATTAACCTGATACTAACAGAAATTGAGTAAAGGTTTTGTTGACAGAATAGAGAATGCATAAACACAGTGGTGAAGATCTGGGGAAACGGGATATGAATCTGGTGGTCTCTTCTTTTCCTTGAACAAGGAAGGACCAATGAGATTTTATGATGATAACACTGAATTCTGCTGGTGGGCGTCAAGGACACAATACTGAGTTTAAAGAAACTTGCTTTTTGTAGTCATATCAGAAATCTTTAAAAAGCTTGTTTAAAATCATGTCAGAGACCAGAAGAAACTAGTTTGAAGCTAAACAGGCAAGAATGCTGACATATCAACAGCAACAACAACAACAAAAAACCCAACCTCACTCCTGTCTTGAAAACAATCAATGTTTTTCACACTCTGGTTAGACCTAATCAGGTATCTCCAAGTTTAGCCCAAATTCCGAATTTACCCAATAATCTACAAAAGTGCAACTTGAGCATTGTTTGGAGAGACCGTATTTCTGAAGGTAGATCTCCTCGCCTATTAATTCCCGAATTTTAGCTTCATTTCTTTATACAATTGATAGCTTCATTGTCTTATGAATACCTAACAAAATGGACCAAAAAAATATGTATGAAAACTATCACCCTCTCTGAGGAAAACACAGGAGTAGATCTTTACAACCTTGGATTAGGCAATGAATGTTTCCTTAGATAGGACACCAAAAATATAAACAATAAAAGGAAAGTGAATTGGACTTCATCAAAATTAAAAATGTTTGTGCATCAAAAAGGACAATCCAGTAAGTCAAAAAGATAACCCACAATGAGAGAAAATATATCCAAATCATATATCTGATAAGGGACTAATAGCCAAAATATATAAAATACTCTTACAACTCAACAATAAAAAGACGACCCAATTTTAAAATGGGCAAAGGATTTGAACAGACACTTCTCCAAAGAAGGTGTACAAATGGTCACTAAACACATGAAAAGTTGCTTCACATCATTAGTCATTAGTAAAATGCAAATCAAAACCACAATGAGATATAATTTCTTACCCACTCAGGTAACTAAAATAAAAAAGACAGTAACAAGTGTTGGCGAGGATGTGGAAAAATAATGCTCATACGTTGCTGGTGGGAATGTAAAATGGTACAGTCACAGTTTGGCAGTTCCTCAAAATGTTAAAACAGAGTTACCTACCATATGACCCAGCAGTGAGACTCCTACATATATACGCAAGGGAATGGAAAGCATATTTCTACACAAAAATTTGAATGGAAATTTTTCATAAAAGCATTATTCATAAGAGCTAAAAACTGTTTAAATATTGCCCCTCAACCCAAATGTCCTAGTAAGCAAAATGCGCCACATCCATTTGAAAATTATTCAACCACAAAAAGGAATGAAGCGCTGATTACCTGCTATAACTCGGATAAAACTTGAAGATGTGCTAAGTGAAATAAGCCAGTCACAAAAGGACAAAAAATGTATGATTCCACTTACAGGAGGTACCTAGAATAGTCACATTCATAGGGACAAAAGTAGTTGTGAGAGGCCGGGGGGCAGGGGAGAAAGAATGGGGAGTTATTGTGTAGTGGGAAGAAGGGAACGTTCTGGAGGGAGATGGCTGGTGGTGTTTGCACAACAATGTGAATGCACTTGAGGTCACTACACTGTACAGTCAAACATGGTTAAAATGCTAAATTTTGTACTAAGTATATTGTACCACAAAAATAAGTAGCAAAAAACAAAAACGAAATCACCAGCAAACAATCAAAAAAGGAAAAAGAACAATATGCCAAAACATACACAATAAAACACTAAGGAAAGAAAGAGAAAATTTTGGTGTAACAGGTCACACTACTCTACACCCAGGCCTTTGAGGTCATATTAAGAGAAGGAAGATAAATCAACGAAATCCTAAGGACTCCCAGTAGTATGCTCCTATCAAGAGAGAAGTAGGCAATGGATAAGACGGTACTCAAAGGAAAAAATCAGGCCCTCTTGAGTGTAGCCAGGTCTACCACCTTCCAAGGCACCGTACTACGAGAACAAGTCCAAGTGCTACCTGGATGAGGGGAAGCAAACAGGTCTCAAGAATAATTCACCTACATTACATTAGAGCAAATAAAAGTTCTGACCAGTGCCACACACACTGTAATGATGAACTGGAGAAAAAAAAGGAAGAGCAGAGATAGAAAGAAGGCATGAAGAATGAAAAGGGGTAAAGAGGAAGGTGGGGGAACAGCAGAGGGCAGTGGGGAAAGAAAAGGCAGAGAAGGTACTAACCACATATAAAAGATATAAAGAATCCAGTGGAGACAAAGCCTATCCCAGGAGGAGTTTAAAAATTCCCCCATATTTTGCATCTAAGGACCTTAATAAATTAATAGATTCAACAAAACAAGACCTCAAAGACCTAATAATTGAATAACAAAATAAAATGAGAATGCAGATCATAGAGATACAGACATAGATGGAGAACCATGCTCCTTTATCATTGTAGGCTCACAAAATTCAACGGAGTTGGAAAAGATTGGGCATCTGTCAGTAAAAGTCAGTCAATATGAGCTGTTTCTTTTACTGCACAAATAAACTGAGAGGAGCTATGTAGTCTCAATCAAGGAAATCGCAAAGTTAAAGTAGACAGAGAGCCATATAACATTTACACAACGTCACCTCTTACAAGTTGGGTGATTTCAGTGGCATCAATTTAATTTGTAAAAGTAGGCTAATATTCCCTACTTCAGCCAGTGCTGTGAATATTAAACAAGATGATATTGGTAACATGCCAAGCTCAAATGCAGCTAAACAGGAGCTATTATTGTCTTTTGGGAAAGTAAAACATCGCAGAAATTATAAATGAGCACATAGCATGATGTTCCAGGGTTCCCTTCTTCAGGGCTGTTCATAGGATCCTACTTTTGGAGTTCCTAAAGCTCCATCACCTCCTGGAGGATTCAGGGAAGATGGTAGAGAAGGAAGCACCAGGAATCTGTCTCCTCACCCAGACAACAGTTGCATTGGCAGAATCTATCTGATGTAATTATTTTGGAATTCTGGAGTCTATTGAAGGCTTGCCACTTCCAGAGGAAGGCTTGGATGGTAAACTGTGGTTAATTTCAGCCCTTAGCAGTAGCTATTCATCAGCCACTAGAGGCACGGGGCAGGGCTGTGCACATATTCCTGGGGCAGTTTACAGGAGCCAGGGTGGGCAAAAAGGACCCTGTCCTCCAAATACTGGGGATCTGTGCTCTGATCGTTTCATGATAAAAGCACTTAACAGACTAGGAATAAAAGGAGATTATCTTAGCATAATAAAAGCCATATATGAGTAATCCACAGTGAACATTATACTCAATGGTGAAAGACTGAAAGCTTTTCCTATAAGATCAGGAATGAGGCAAGGATGTCTGCTTTCACCACTTCTATTCAACATAATATTGGAAGTTCTAGCCAGAGCAATTAGTGAAGAAAAAAAAAAAGGCATCCAAATCACAAAGGAAGAAGTAAAATCATCCCTCTTCACAGTGATAGGATCCTGTATGTAGAAACCCTAATGATTCTAAAAAAAAAAAAAAATTATTAGAATAAATGAATTCATCAAAGTAGCACAATATAAAATCAATACACAAAAATCAGTCGTATTACACTAGCAATAAATAATCAGAAAAGGAAATTAGGAAAACAGTTCCATTTATAATATCATCCAAAAAAATATGTAGGAATTAACCAAGGAGATTTAAGGCAACCCACAGAAGGGGGGAAAACATTAGCAAATTTTTGATAAGTGATTAATACCCCAAATATACAGAGAACTACAACTCAGCAATAAAAAACAGCAACAAGCAATCTGATTAACAAATTGGCAAAGGACTTACGAAGAAATTTCTGCTAAGAAGATACACAAATGGCCAATAAGCAGAAGAAAAGATGCTCAGTCATTGGGAAAATGCAAATCAAAACTAAGAGACACTACACCTCACACCCATTAGCATGACCACTATCAAAACAAAAACAAAAACAAAACTGAAAATAACAAGTGTTGGCAAGGATGCAGAGAAATTAGAACTCTTTTATACTGGCAGTAGGAATGTAAAATGGTAGAGCTACTGTGGAAAAGAGAATTGTAAGGTCTCAAAAAATTAAAAACAGAGCTACCGTATGATGCAGGAATTCCACTTCTGGGTATATACCCACAAAAACTGAAAGCAGAGTTTCAAAGGGATATTTGTATACCTATGTTCATAGCAGTGCTACTCAAAATAGCTAAAAACATGAAAGCGACACAAATGTCCCTTGTTGGATGAACAGATAAGCAAAATGTGATATACATACAACGGAATATTATTTAGCCTTACAAATGAAGGAAATTCTGATACATGCTACAACATGGAAGAACCTTGAGGACATTCTGCTAAGTGAAATAACCCAGTCACAAAAGGACAAATACCGTATGATTCCACTTATATGACGTATCTAGAGTAGTCAAAATCAGAGAGACAGAAAGTAGAATGGTGGTTGCTGGGGCTGTGGAAAGGGGGGAAATGAGGATTTATTTTTTTATTTTTATTTCTTAAATATTTATTTATTTATTTGAGAGAGAGCGTGAGTGAGAGAGAACGAAAGAGTGGGTGGGGGAGGGGTAAAGGGAGATGAGAATCTTAAGCAGACTCTGTGCTAAGTGTGGAGCCTGACAGGGGGCTCCATCTCATGACCCTGAGATCATGACCTGAGCCTAAACCAAGAGTCAGTCACCCAACTGGCTGTGCCACCCAGGAGCCCCATTAGGATTTATTTTTTAAGGGATATAGAGTTTCAGTTTTACAAGACAGGAAGGGTTCTGGAGAAGGATGGTGTTGATGGCTGCAGAAATTTTGAATGTATTTAATACCACCAAACTGTATACTTAAAAATAAGTAAGATAGTCAACCTCATGTTATGCGTGTTTTACCACAATGAAAATAATTTTTAAAAATCTGTTGCCTCTAATAGGTTTGAGACTTTAAGAGTAGTTGATTAATATGGCAGCTTTTTTCGGGGCGCCTGGGTGGCACAGAGGTTAAGCGTCTGCCTTTGGCTCAGGGTGTGATCCCGGCGTTCTGGGATCGAGCCTCACATCGGGCTCCTCCGCTATGAGCCTGCTTCTTCCTCTCCCACTCCCCCTGCTTGTGTTCCCTCTCTCGCTGGCTGTCTCTATCTCTGTCAAATACATAAATAAAATCTTTAAAAAAATATATGGTACCTTTTTTCCATGTATGTTCTAATCCCTGGCTCACATGTAGTTCTTACACCAATAAAAGTGAATTTCTTACCTGCCTTTGTCAAGTAAACATTTCCACTTTGAGAAACAAACGTAATATCTGAAGTATAAAAACTGTGGTAAGTATTCTTTATGATATCATCATGAAAATCAGCTAATAATTCGAAAGTGTTGCCGCCGTCGATTGAAAGCCACACCTAAGGGAATAAAAAGATAATACCTCACAGAAGAGGCAACCATCTGACAGCACTAACCTATCAGCCTGATCTTCCTACATAAGAAAAGTCCTGCAGCATTGTCTTTCCCATACTCCCACATCCATCACATGCACACACGAACACACGTACAGACTCCTTACCCAGTTGGTCAACACTCTATCTAGCTCCTTCCTAGGGTCTGGATGACAGTGTTTGTGGCAGAGTCTCAGGTCAACACAGTGTGCATGGTGAGTGTATAAAAGAATGAAGCCATCCCAACATCTCCCAAGCAGGGTCCCCTTGATCATAAAAGGATGAAGGGCTGGGTGTACTTGGATAGGAAGGAGAGAGCTTACCTCATACTAATGTAAGTCTTTATGTCCCAGGCATCTGGAAAATATGTATGTGATCAAGTGTTGTGTGCAAGAGCCCATGGACACTTACACAAGTGTGTCCTGGGACCTTAGTAAATCTTCATATACCCTCCACCATGTAAGGTTCTCTATTCCCTCATCTTTCACTTCACAGTTGCTTGAAGATAAATCAGATCCTGTATTGGATGAATCCTGCTTGCTTGCTACCTCTTTTCATGGCCTAAGTCTTACTCAGATGAAGATTTCAGGGTTTTAAAGTTCTTTTTAAAAAATTAATTTTAATGACAAATTATACTTGAAAATAGGCTTTTCTTAAATTTAAAACATTGTAAATGCAGCTGAAGTCTCTTTGACCACCCTCTAAATAGTTTTCCTTTTTTACCTTATGTTATATAATTGTGGTCTCCTCTGTCCCTTCCCAGAGGTAACCACTGTTTTATATTTTAAAATTCTATATATTATATATATGTATATATATTCTATATATTCTATATTTTCTGTAACTATTTCTTTCTATATCTGGGTGCCATACTAGCTTTAGACTAGCTTTATCCTTGCCCTGGATTACATGTTTAGGGCATACATATTATAGAGAAAATGTACTGAACAACACATGGAGACTTCTATCACTCAGAAATTAGTGCTCATTGCTGGCATAGCACAATCAATACTCCTAGACACAGGATAGGGGGGCCTCCAATTTTACTCTGGCTTGGCTCCTGCGAATGTTACTAGTGAGTGTGGTGGTGGGTGGGTGGGTGAGGGAAGGTACTTTGAACAACACATTCGAAATGTCATTATACTGTACCTATTGTTCCGTAAGTTACATTTGCCACTCAACAAAATACCTCACATCATTTGATGTTAGCTCATGCGGATCTTCACATTCTTCTATATTGCTGCATAGTATCCAATATTTCGGCTACACCATACTGGGGATACTCTATTTTCCTACTAATGGGCACAAAGGTTGTATCGGAATGTTTGCTGTTACAGACAATACTGTGAGGAGCATTCATTCACCTGTCTCTCTGTACTAATGTGAAAGAGTATCTCTAGGGCGGATGCTGAAAAACTGAGTTGCTGATTCAGAGGCTATGCATATTTGTATAATTTTAATTGAAATGTTAAAATGCTTTCCAGTTTCCCTGAACCACTTTATATTCCCATTAGCAGTGTATTCTCAAACCTCACAAATACTTGATATTATCAAAAATTTACTTTTAATTTTTACTGATTACCTGAATGAAAACAATGGCATCTCATTGCATTTTTTTCAATTTTAAATTATTGATCCGTGTACAGCTCACTTTTATCTTTCTTATGTTATTTCATAATATGATGAACATGTATGAACTGACATTCTAACCCAAGAACTAGCATGTAGCTAGTGCTTTGCCTATTCTTCTTTCTCTCCAATCTTGTCATCCTGCATCTTCCCTCAGAGGTGTATCATATTCTGAAATGAAATTTGTGTTTTCATTCCCTTAGTTTTTTTTTTTAGTTTTAGCAATATATATGTATGTGTGTTTAAATAACATATTGCTTAAAATTACTGTTTTTGCTCTTTTTAAAAAGATACCATCCGTATATTGTCTTCTAAAACTTACTTTTCCTCCTCTCAACATTATTCACTTATATTCATACTGTTGCACATAGCTCAGTTCATTTGCTTTTATATTGCTGTATAATAGTTCATTATGTGAATCAACTGCGATGTATTTATTCATTCTCCTATTCCTGGTCATCTGGATTATTTTCAGTTATTTAATGCTATTACTACCAGTGCCATGATGAAAATTTTAAAATATTTCTTCATATATGTGTTTCCCTGGCCAAAAAAGTGAAATTGGTGAGTCATAGCACATGCAACCATTATAATTTACAGGATAATAATGCCAAATTGCTTTCCAAAATAGTTTGTAGCAATTCACTCTCCCATCAGCAAAGGATAAGAGATCTGACTGATCCATATCCTCGTCAACATCTCATGTTGAGATGACTGCGTGGGTTTCCATCTTCCTTCTGTTAATACAGTGTATTACATTTATTCATTTTCATATGTTGAACCATCCTTGCATTCCAGAATTAAATCCTACTTGGTCATTGTATATATAATCCTTTTAATGCACTCTTTAATTCAGTTTGCTAGTATTTTGTTGAAGATATTTGCATGAATGTTCTTCAGAGATATTGATTTCTAGTTCTCTTTTCTTATAGTATACTTATCTGGCTTTAGTATTAGGATAACACTGGCCTCAGAGAGTGACCCTGAAAATGTCCCTTCTTCTTCAATCTTTTGGTAAGAATTTGAGGAGGATTGGTGTGAATTCTTTAAATATTTGGAACAATTCAATCAATAAAGCCATCTGGTCCTGGGATTTCCTTTGTTGGGAGATACTTGATTACTGAAATTTCTAGTCAAGTCCTTTACCAATTTATTAATGAGATTGTTTGTTTTTTAAATTGCTGAGTTGTAGAAGTTCTCTATATATTCTGGATATTAATCCCTTTTTCAATCTTGTAACTAGTTTTTGGTCTGTTCAGATTTTCTATTTCCTCATGAGTTACTATTGGTAGGCTATGTGTTTCTAGGAAGTTACCCATTTCTTCTAGGTTATCTAGTGTGCTAGCATATAATTTTTCATAACCTCAAAATCCTTATTCCTGTGGTATCAGTTGTAAAGTCTCCTCTTTAATTTTTTATTTTAGTTGACTCTTCTCTTTTTTTCTTACTGACTATAGCTAACGGTTTATCAATTTTGTTGAACTTTCAAAGAACCAGCTCTTAGTTTTGTTGATTTTTTCTATTATTTTTGTATTCTCTATTGCATTTATCTCTGCTCTAGTCTTTATTATTCCCTTCCATCTGCTAACTTTGGGTTTGATTTGCTCTTCTTTTTATAGTTCCCTAAATTGTAAGGCTAGGTTGTTGATTTGAGATTTTTCTTCCTTATTAATGTGTGTGTTTATAGCTATAAACTTCCCTGTTAGTATTGCTACTGCCGCATCCCATAAATCTGGTGTGTTTTGTTTTCATTTTATTTTTCTTAAGATATTTTCTAGTTTCCCTTCTGACTACTTCTTTGACTCATTTGTTGTTTAAAAATGTACTGGGTGTTATACGCAAACAATGAATCATGGAACACTACATCAAAACTAACGATGTACTGCATGGTGACTAGCATAATAAAATTTTTAAAAATAAATAAAAATGTATCAATTAATTTCCATATACTTGTAGATTTTCCACTTTTCTTTCTGCTGTTGATTTCTAGTTTTGTTTCATTGCAATTAGAAAAGACATTTCATATCATTTTAGTCACTTTAAATGTGTTAAGACTTGTTTTGTGGCCTCACTTATGTTCCATCCTAAAGAATGCTCTGTATTTGAGAAGCATTTATATTCTGCTGTTGTCAAATAGAGTCATCTGATTATGTCTGTTAGGTCTAATTGGTCTACAATGTGGTTCAGATCTTCTATGTCCTTATTTATCTTCTGGTTTTTCTATCCACTATTGAAAGTGGGCTATTTAAGGCTCCCACTGTTATGTTGCTGTTTCTCCCTTTGATTCTTTTAAAGTTTGCTTCATATATTAGCTCTGATGCTTGCTGCATGGATATTTTTAATTGTTACATCTTCTTGGTGAATTGACCTTTTATTATTATATAATGAACTTCTTTGTCTCTTGTAACACTTTTTGACTTACAGTGTATTCTGTATGATATTAGAATAGCCAGACCAGCTCTCTTTTGGTTACCATTTGCAGGAATATTTTTTCCAATCTTTCACTTTCAGCTTATGTGTGTGCTTAGATCTAAAGTGAATTTTTTGTAGACAGCACATGGTTGCATCCTGGGTTTTTTTGTTGGTGGTGGTGCTGGTTTTTTTTTTTTTTATGCATTCAGCTTATTTTTGTCTTTTGATTGGAAATTTTTAAAAAAAGATTTTATTTATTTGACACACAGAGAGAGAGAGAGAGCACAAGGGGGGGAGGGGGGGGCAGCAGACAGAGAGAGAGGGAGAAGCAGGCCCCCCCCCAGCTGAGCAGGGAGCCTGACATGGGGCTCAATCCCAGGACCCTGGGATCATGACCTGAGCTGACGGCAGATGCCCAACTGACTGAGCCACCCAGGCGCCCCTTGATTGGGAAATTTAATCCATATACATCTAAAGTAATTACTGATATGGAAGGACTTACTATTGCCATTTTGTTTTTTGGGTTTTTGTGTCTTGTAGCTTTCTGTCCCTCCTCTTTTCCTCTCTTACTGCTTTCCTTAGCATTTCATTGATCATTTGCAGTGATGTTCTTTGATTCCCTTATTTTCTTGTGCATATATCCTATATATTTTTTCTTTGTGGTAACCATTGCAATTACATACAACATCTTAAAGTTATACATTCTTTTAAATCTGATAACAATTTAACTTCATTGCATATAAAATCTCCTCTTACACAGCTCTATCTCCCCACTTTGTGTTCCTGATGTCACAAATCACATCTTCTTATATTACATACTCTTTAACATAGACTTCTAGTTTTTAAAAGTGATTTTCTCATTTAAACTCTATACAAGAATTAAAAATAAATTCATGCACCAAAGTTACATTAATACAAGTTACTAAATTTGTTCATGTATTTATGTCATTGGAAAACTTTTTATTTTCATGTGACTTCATGTTGCTATCTACTATCCTTTATTTTTACCTTCAAGGACTCTCTTCAGCCTTTCTCCCCCCCAGAACAGGTCTAGTTGTAATGAACTCCCTCAGCTTTATTTTATCTCAGAAAAATCTTAATTTCTCCTTCAATTTTGAGCAACAGCTTGCCAAATGTATTCTTGATTGACAGGTTTTTTTTTTTCTTTCAGCATTTTGAATATATTACCCCACTCTCTTCTGGCTTGCAAGGGTTCTACTGAGCAATCCAGCGATAATCTTATGGAAGTTCCCTCATATGTAGTGAGTCACTTTTTTCTCATTGCTTTCAAGGCTTTCTCTCTGTCTTTGACTTTTGACATTTTGATTATGTGCCTCAGTTTTGCTCTTTTTGGATTTATTGTGATTGGAATTCTTTAAGTTTTTTTAATTTGTACACCCATTTCTTTCCTCAGATTTGGGAAATTCCAGCCATTGTTTCTCTAAATAACCACTCTCTGCCCCTTTTTCTCTCTCTTCTACTTGCGTTAAGTCCCATATTGCATGGATATGTGCATTTGATAGTCCCTACACATCCCCGAGGCTCTCTTCACTTTTATTCATTCTTTCGGCTTTTTTGTTCTCTGATTTGATGATTTCAAATAGCTTCTCTCCAAAGTCTGCTGCTGCTTCTGCTTGATCAAATCTGCTATTCAGCTCTGGTATTCTAGTTCAGTTATTGCAGGTTTCCGCTCCAGAACTTCTGCTTGAGTTTTTATAGTTTCTATGTTTTATATTCTCCATTAGTTCATTATTTTCTTGATTTCTTTTAGTTGTCTGTGTTCTCTTCTAGCTCATTGGGCATCTTTATGACAGTTGTTTAAAATTCTTTGTCAGGCACCTCAGAGGTCTGCATTTCTTTAGGGTCGTTCTGCAGGGATTTATTCTGTTCCTTTGATTGGGCCACGTTTCCCTGTTTCTTTGGCATGCCTGTCATGCTATTATTTTGAGATGTGAGCATTCGATTGCACAACCACTTCTCCCAGTGTTTATGGACTGGCTTCAGGCAGACCCTTACGAATCAGACCAGCTAGAGGCTCTAGGACTTTTGAAATCCCTTCGAAGGATGTGTTTTCTCTGGCTTGTGCTGTGTTTTTAGTTGTCTCAAATTGCCTAAGCAGTTTATCCCTCTCCTTCCAGACACCCATAAGTTCTTGCTGCCCCTGGCATGTGGGTGTAGAACTGCAGCTCTAGGGCGCCTGGGTGGCACAGCGGTTAAGCGTCTGCCTTCGGCTCAGGGCGTGATCCCGGCGTTCTGGGATCAAGCCCCACATCAGGCTCCTCTGCTGGGAGCCTGCTTCTTCCTCTCCCACTCCCCCTGCTTGTGTTCCCTCTCTAGCTGGCTGTCTCTATCTCTGTCAAATGAATAAATAAAATCTTAAAAATAAAAATAAAAGAACTGCAGCTCTAATGTGCGACAGTGATCGTAACTGTTTTCAACAGTTTCTGAACAAGTCTGCCAGTTGCATCAGTGCTCTGAGTCAGATGACACAGATTCCCCCGTCCAGCCAGAATGTTGGACACACAGTTAATTATTTTGTTTCTATCCTGAGGGAGGATCCCTGGCAGGAAAGGTTTCCTCCAAGTTGTGCTGCATTAAGTCAGATAAGAGGAGAGGTGTGGATGGATATGGAAAATGCTGCAAGTTTTCCCACCCCTTTTGTTGGACTCTCTTTGGCTTTAGGTTGGTCTGGATGCTGTAGCTTCTCAAATGGAGTCCAGAGTCCTTGCAAAAGTATTCTGGTCTGCATTTGTTATATTGGTGTCTCTGCAGGAAAGGGAGGGTCTGAAGGTTCCTGTTCCTCCATCTTGCCAACATTACCCTCCTTGTTTCGGCAGTTTCCAAACAAGTCCTCTTAGTGCTCTGGGTTAGGCAAGACCAAAACCAGTCCCTTGAGCAGCCCTCAGAGAAGCCAGAGTGTTGCATGTAAGGTCCACAATTTTGTTTCTATCCCAAGAGAGGATCTCTTGAGCAGGAGGATTCCTCCTGGTTGTGTCACACTAGAGTGGTTGAAGGTGGGGCACAAATGGGCAAATTTTCCTGCCCCTTTTGTTAGAATCCTTTTTTGGTTTTAGTTGGTCTGGGTGTTGTAGCTAATCAACCGGTCTCTAGAGTTCTTACAAAGGTATTCTGATCTGTATACTGTTGCTGACTCAGTGCGTCTGTGGGAGAGCAAAGGCCTAAAGCTTCTTAATCTGCCATCTTGCAGACACAGACTTTTTCTTTATAATGAAAGTGATGCTATTTTTTATGGTTACTGTTTTTTTAAGCCTTGTTTTAAAATGCTTTCCCTACCCTGATTTCAGAAAGATATTCACTTATATTTTCCTTTAAAAGTTTTTGTATTTAGGGGCGCCTGGGTGGCTCAGTCAGTTAAGCACCTGCCTTCAGGTCAGGTCATGAGCTCAGGGTCCTGGGATCCATCCCCACATTGGGCTCCCTGCTCAGTGGGGAGTTTGCTTCTCCCTCTCCCTTTGCCCCTCTCCTCCTCACTTGTGCATGCGTGCTCGCTCTCTCTCTCAAATAAACAAATAATCTTTAAAAATTTTTAAAAATAAAAGTTTTTATATATTTAAGTTATTTTTTTAATTTTTAATTTTTATTTATTTATTTTTTTGATGTAAAGTTCAATGATTCATTGGTTGCGTATAACACCCAGTGCACCATGCAATACGTGCCCTCCTTACTACCTATCACCAGCCTATCCCATTCCCCCATCCACCTCCCCTCTGAAGCCCTCAGTTTGTTTCTCAGAGTCCATGTATATTTAAATTATCAATCCAACAGGAGTTGGGCTTGATGTTTGTTGCAGTATGGGTATCCAATTCAACATTTTCCATATGTAACCAATACTTCCCATCCCATTTTGAGCTATCTCTTATTTTTCCCTCAGAAGAGTTAAACAATTTTTGGCCTCTATTAACATTCTAGATATGGTGGGACTATTCATGGGCTTTCTATTTCATTCCATTGGTCAATTTGTCTGTTCCTCGGTCAAAACCACATTATCATAATTACTACAACTTTTCGAAAAAGTGTGAATATCTGGTAGTGCAAATCCCTCATCCTTATTCTTCTTCAGAAGTGACATGGTTATTCTTGGTCTTTTGTTTTTCCATATATTCTCTTTTTTTATTCCATTAAAATTTTTTTAAACAGAGGTAGAAATGACATATATCATATATACTTAAGAATTAACTTAAACTCCACAACCAGCCTTGAGATTTTGATTCAAGTTATATCAGATCTATAGATTAATTTGAGGAAGAAATTATAAGACAAGTTTTCCTATCCACAAGTATGTTTATATCCATTTCTTTATTAAGTTTTAAGTGCCCTTCAATAAAGTTTATGATTTTCTACATACAGATCTTAGAAATCTTAGATTTATTCTTATGTATAGTTTTTTTTAGGATACTATTTTTAAGGAATCACTATACCCAACATGGGGTTCGAACTCACAAACCCAAAATCAAGAGTCACATATTCCACTAACTGAGCCAGCCAGGTGCACCACTTTATAGTTTTTTTGAATGTGATTTTGCTTTGTTTTTGCTATTGTAAATAGTGTCATAAAAATTATGCTTTCAAATTCGTTGATCATGTGTAGAAATGAAACTGACTTGCCCTTTCTACCTTGTTTAACTCTTCTGTTTCTTTTAATAATTTGTATGTATCTTTTAAGTTTTCTATACGGGCAGTCATATCTTCTGCAAGTAAATAGTTTGTTTATGACTTAATATTCATGCCTTTGATTTCTTTATTTTTTTCTTTGTCTTATTGCCTTCCCTTGGGTACACTCTTTTACTTCTTAATAATTCCTTTGTAAAAAATTCCCTGGTTAAATACAACTCTCTGTCTTTTCCAATATGTATGGACCCCCACAAGTGAACACGGAGAAGACCATTCAATAATGCTGTGGTCACGCTTGGATTTCAGAAACACAAAGCGTAAGCGATCATACTGACTTCCTTCAGTCGATCTGCTCTCCGCCCCCTGGACAACTATTTCTCTCTGCTCTCTTTTCTCAAACCCTGACACTCCTCCATCCTCACTCTCAAATAATAATTTTGATTTTTGTTGAGAAAATAAAAGATAAGTGCCCACACAATTCCATTACCACATCTACCCACTTGTCAGCTTTGGAACCCAAAAACTCTCCCTTCTTCTTGTTACTATGGGAGCTCCTAAGACTAACCTGTCTTCTAGTTCATAGATCGCATCTCCTCTTACCTATTTAAAAATGTCACTTCAGCAATTCTTCCTCTCTCTCTCTCTCTCTCACCTGCACCATCAGTTTTTCTCTCTCTACTGAATAATTCCCATCAGCACAGCCTAATACCTTCTGTATCTCAATTTTCTCTTGACCTCCCTTCCTCCTTTCTATTCACTGTCACTAATTCCTCTCCTCTCATTCTCTCTTCTGGGCCTTCGACCTCCCTGATCACCAGAGTGACTCTGGTCCTTATCTGATGTACAACAACTCAGCATAGAATAAGTGAATGATTTAAACCTACACTAGAATGTGAAATTTTATGTGTACGCACCTGATTACCGTAAGCATACAGAAAATGGCTTCGTGGATGGAATACCATTCCAACAGGTGAAGAGAATGATGAAGGAAATACGAAAAGTGGAAATTTGGGGTTTAATCCTGGTTTGTTATTTTTTAGGATGCTCACAGAGGCAATGGTGCTTTTCTAGAAATAGATAAGCAAAACCATGAACAAATCAGCAGAACATTACCATTAATATTACTAGAATACGTTACAATTTCCTGTTATGTGGATTTTGATTAAGATAGGGACGCATCCATTAACACAGCATAGAACTGGAAAAATCAGCAACCATCAATATGTCTTTGTTCTGCCTTCCCCTGCCTTAGGTGTCCATTTTCAGATGTTGAACATGAAGTTCAGGAGATTAAATAATTTGTCCAAGCTTCTATAATAAATGGCTTGGGAAGGTTTTATTATAGAACGATCGCTGAACTCCAAAGACAGATTCCAATGTCCATGCTTACAACTGTGATGGCAAACCACCTCTTTAAGTGTGGATGCCTGGGCTACATTCCAATTCTATTGGATCGTGATGTTGTAGGGGGTCAGGATATGTACCCCAAGACATGCCACTGCGGTACAGAGATTATTGTAAGCTGCAGATAATTAAGATTCAACAGATGCAGAAAAGAAGACTTCCCTTCTCTGACTAAAAGCAGCAACTTCTGAGAAATAAGGCTACCTTCAGAAATAATTCACCTTCAGAACAGGTCTACTCCCAGAAGGGAGAATGCAAATAAAACCTACCCCAAATCCCTCCTCCTGGGGAGTTTTATGGCCTTGAGGAGATGGAAAAACCACTCATACCTGTATAAGCAAACATTATCACAAACTTTCTTATCTCCTATTTGTTTCCCTGTTAACCCATTATCTTTTCACTTGTTTTCCCTTAAGTGCCTTTCTCACCTGTTCCCTTAAACTATTAAGATGATATATAACCCCCAAATTTTATTTTTTAAATTTTTTTATAATAATTTTTTATTATGTTATGTTAGTCACCATAGAGTATATCCTTAGTTTTTGATGTAATGTTCCATGATTCATTATTTGCGTATAACACCCAGTGCACCATGCAATACGTGCCTTCCTCAATACGCATCACTGGCCTATCCCAGTCCCCCATCCCCCTCGCCTCTGAAGCCCTCAGTTTGTTTCCCAGAGTCCATAGTCTTTCATGGTTCATTCCCCCTTCTGTTTACCCCCCTTCATTCTTCTCTTCCTTCTCCTACCGATCTTCCTGCTATTTCTTATGTTCCATAAATGAGCGAAACCATATAATTGTCTTTCTCTGCTTGACTTATTTCACTTAGCATAATCTCCTCCAGTCCTGTCCATGTTGCTGCAAATGTTAACATTGGGGTGCATATGGCCCTTCTCTTCACTACATCTATATCTTTGGGGAAAATACCCAGTAGTGCAAATGCTGGATCATAGGGTAGCTCCTCCTTCCACAATTTAGCTATTGCGGACAATGCTGCTATGAACATTGGGGTGCATATGGCCCTTCTCTTCACTACATCTATATCTTTGGGGAAAATACCCAGTAGTGCAAATGCTGGATCATAGGGTAGCTCAATTTTTAACTTTTTAAGGGACCTCCACACTATTTTCCAAAGTGGCCGTACCAACTTGCATTCCCACCAACAGTATAAGAGGGATCCCCTTTCTCCACATCCTCTCCAACAATTGTTGTTTCTCACCTTGTCAATTTTTGCCATTCTAACTGGTGTAAGGTGGTATCTCAACGTGGTTTTGATTTGAATTTCCCTAATGGCTAATGATTTTGAACATTTTTTTCATGTGTCTGTTAGCCATTT